>NC_051231.1:7130000-7430000 GCF_015220715.1 Pygocentrus nattereri | reverse complement strand
GAGACCATGCTTATGGCACATGCATCCTCCCCCACTCACTCAGCTTTCTGTCATTGCCGGAGTTCAGGCCCACATTCCTGCCAGCTCTCGCAGCCTTCATTGGGGCCCGGGGAACGGGCGCATGCCATAGTGCTGCATGTGGTTCTGTATAGAACCTACTTGAAAATATCTATCCATAAAATATCTATATAGCACAAAAAGGGTTCTTCTAGCTTGACATCTTCATGACAGAAGAACCCTTTTAGTGCTATACAGAACCATATAGAGCACAGCCTCCAACAAACTGAAGAACACTTACTCATTCAGACAGTGAGCATCTAGCTAGCACTTGTGAAAAGTATCTAGCACTCGTTTTCAAAACATAGACAAAAGAGAAAAGGGTTCCATATACCACCAAAGGAGGGTTCTTCTATTTTTAGGATGTCAAGCCTGTAACAATAGAAGAACCCTTTTTGGTGCTATATAGAGCCATCTACAGCACACTCTCCATCAATCTGAAGAACACTTTCTTGATGCAAAGAACCCTTTTATTATGCGAAATGTTCTTTGAGTGTTCTTAGTTCCATACAGAACCATTTTCTTTACTAAACCCTTGAAGAACCGTTGTTTTTAAGTGTGTGAGGCTTGAGGTTATAGTAGTATGTGATGATCCTTTGGGCCTGCTGATGGGTTCTGGCCATTTAAGGGCTAACAGGGCTAAATAAGAGATGTTTTGACCCGTGGCTTTTTGCTAGGTGACTAATATTTCGGTCATTATTCCACTGAAACAACAGCATCTTAGAGCTCTTACCCCATCCATCTTGAAAAAAGCTGCTGTAAACTGATAGTATGATTCCTCATATCTTGCCTGATCATTCTAATTAGGTATAAAAGTATTGAAAAGTCCCTGCAACAACCTCACAGAGGAGTTAAAGGGGAATTCCATTGATTTTTCAAAGTTTCTGCATAATTCAGCGGTTGAGATGTAAACAAAGTCATCCAGCGTGGTTTGATGTGGGGCTGATAGGAACCAGACATCCTAACGGCTACAATGCAATATAGCCATCCAAACCACCAGTGAACCTACACATGCTTTCTGAGTTTCTGATGATGGTACAATAATGTTCAATCAGGAAAAAAAAAAGCTTTCTCTGGTGACTATTTTGCCTTACCACACCCTGCACGTTCCCCTCCACCATGAATGGATTAAAATAAACGGATCAAAATATATTTTGGACCAAACCTTTACACAAAACTACTGTAAAACACATCGGGCAGTGAATTCATAAGCATTTCATGTAGCTTTTAGAGGTGGACGTCTGGTTCCTATCACCACCACTGTGAGCAGCTCTGCCTCTGTACGTTTCTCTAGAACAGAGCTTTTCCCACCAAACTACTCTGGGCGACTTTGTTGACGTGCTAATCACGCAGATATTTCGAGAAATTGGTCTAGCGCTCCTTTTAAACGCAAAGACAGACTCTTCATTGTCCAGCCACCCTCGGCTCGAGCTTAAACCTGCCAGGGTGACTGGACATTTGTCAGCTTGACTGTGAAGCCTCAGCACATTTGCCTGCTGGAGTGAGTCTCCACACAGTAGGCTGAGCTTGCGGACTCTGAGGACTAGACGGAGGAAAATCACAGAGTGTTGCTGAGACGTAGGAAAGTATTTTAATGGGCCTGTCAGGTTGCAAGCTAGCTGACCTCCATTCAGCGTGGGCAGCTATGTTGTGTCTTTTCCTGACCTCAGAATAAAGTCACTAAAACATGCCTGTCAGGGGGGACGGCAAAGAACTGAAGCCAAAGTGTGAAGCAAACTGAGTGGAGATGAAAATCACATTCACTTACACTGTTTCTGTCACTTCATTCAGAAAAAAGCTGGGTCTTTAATGGTTTTAAAGGAACTGTTCTCTTTAGAACCATTTCAAAGCTTAAGCTTTACAGGGTGAAATGGTTCTTCAGACTGAGGGGAAAATGTGTTGTATATAGCTCTATGTAGAACCTTTGGCTCTATATAGCACCAAAAGCGTTGCTTGACAGCATACATACAACACATTCTCTATCAGTCTGAAGACCCACCATGCAGAGAACCATTCAAGCACGACATGGTTCTATATAGAACCCATGGTTCTTGAACAGAACCATTCCCATTCCTAACCCTTGAATTAACGTTTTGCGAGGAAAATAGTGGCACTTTTGAAAATGTCTATTTATTTGTGGCTCCTTCTGTCTGTGCTTCACTCAGACGTTTGGCTCAGACGCAGCTAAACAGCTTTCACCGCCAAGTCTACACTAGTCTGATGACCGTAAGCTCAAATTCTGAGGATAAAAAGTTGTAAATACTTGTAAATGTTTCTTTCTCACCTTCTGCACTCCCGAAATCACATCCATTTAGCCAAAGTGAGTATATTTCCAGTCAGAGCTTTTTAAACGCAGGGAATTTCGCGCGAACCCAGCACTCAGCGGTTCAGCCTCAGATGCCTCTGCATGTAAGACTGAGGCTATTTAACCGAAGCGGGTTTTTCTGGCTTCATTTTTTTCCCACCCGCATTCCGACAAAACCCCGCCCTCCTGCTCTGGGATTGGCTGGCAGCATCTAGAAGCCAATCATAGCGCAGGAGCCGATATTCTACCAGTCAATCTCCTTACAGGAGGGAGCGTGTCTCGTCATAATACGGGTGGAGTTTGGAAATCTGTTGGGAATCCCTCGCGAGCACCCAGACACAGACTCCCGTCCGCCAATCACAGCGAAGAGGGACGCCCGCCCAGCCAATGAACGGGCTCCTCTTTGCCGCCGGCTTGGACCGTTGAAAGGCTACAATTCATGCAGCGTGACGTCACGCGCGTTCACGAACGTTATGAGTCACATTCTCTGTCATCAGTTAAACCTCCTGAAATCAGGGAGGATGTTTCCTGCGTTTCGGCTCAACACTTTATTTTTGCCTTTTTAAGGCTGCGGAATGCATTGAGCACGTATGACAGGCCAAACATGAGTCCATTTCATTTATTTTTAGACCCTTTGTGTGGGCCACGTCGAGCTGAATCGGAAGTTGCCTGCTATTTATGAACTAGTCATAGCAGACTGAGGTAAACAGCAGTGAAGAATTAGCCAGCTATTTCATATCCATGCTTCACTGAACTGGTACCCAGTGCTGGACACTTTGTACACGTTTTGAGCTGGGAAAGAGGAGGCCAAAGTCGTTCTGGATGAGTTAAATAGAGGAGAAAACCATGAGAGAGTCCCAAATCGTTCCCTGTTCCCTATTTAGTGCACACTGTGTAGGCAGACTGTGAGGATCTCACAATCTTTTTTTTTTATGAAGTTTTGTGAAGCCCTGTAATTTTTGCCAAGGCAGGGGATCTTTTAACTTTTATATATTTAACTTGTATAACTTTTGAGGGTGCAGGGTGTAAGATTTAGTGGCATCTAGCAGTGAAGTCACACAATGCAACCAACCGAATACGCCTCCTTCGCCCCTCCCTTTCCAAGCGTGTAGTAAAACCAACTGTGGACATTAGGTTTTCTGCCATCGCCTGCCCCAATTTCATTTCGCTTCTTCATGTTTTCACTTCTCTGATCTCAAGAGTTCCTCTTCAACTGCTTTGTCTTGTGTTAAATAATAAGTATGATCCTCTATTTGTTCAAATTTGGGTTCTCAAATTTCTCACAGCACAAAAAGGTTAGCCAGCACCGGGAGCAACCACTGAATGTTCTTTCTCAGCTAAATAAACTTTAAAAAACTTTTTGCTGGGCAACCAAGTAAAATTCTGTTCATATATTGATTGTTTCACAGAAAGCATTATTATTATTATTGCATAAAGCAATAGGCTTTTGTGAACATCACATGTTTGAACAGCCCAACATGAACATCTGGCTGCTATAAGGGGCTGCCTTACTTTTATTGGAAGTCCAGAACACAACCCTGTTTATAGACCATAAAATAATGCCTTCTACACCCGAGCAAGTATTTGGACATTTGTTCCTTATTGTAAAATGTACCAAGTTCTTTGTGTTAATAAAACAAAATATCAAACCAAGTGGTTTTCACTGTAAACTGTGTCATTTTCTGTTTGGTGAAACGGTGGCTGCTGTTTCAGATCATTAGTTTGAGCCGTTTCTCTGGGGACTTCTGCAGGTTTACATCCAAAATGCCTTCTGAGTTCAGGATTCAGTCCGTGAACACAAACTCAGTGACACCACTGTAAGAAAAATAGCCTGACGTTTCCACCTCTGTGCCAGTAACCTTAGTCCAGTCCAGGCTTTCTCATCTTCACACATATTCAACCATCAGGTTAATGTTTGGATTTGTGTTAAACCTTATATGAGTTAACCTAACAGACTTCATTGACATTTACCAATGGTTAAATGGTTAGTGTCCAAATACATCTGGGGGCACTGTTTTTGAGTGGAGAGCAATTTGGGACGCATGAATTTCTACACAAATGAGGGTCACTTGGTGCGAGGTGCAACTAGGCACAGCTTTTCAGATGACCAGTGAGGAAGAACCAGTGAAGCTCCCTTAAGAGGACTTGTACTTTACTCAAATAACTCAAAATGATTTTCTACAGCTGCTTTATTACACTCAGGACTTTATTCGGCCTCCACGGCTAAGTAAGTGAGCTGTGAGAGGAGGAAAATACACTGATTTATGAAAAGGCCTATATCACTGACTATTTTTCATGCCCCTCTGGATGTAGTGCCAACTAGGCTTTCTTCCAGTTCTTCTTCGGAATTGACTAATATAAGCCTCTCTCACACTGCCTCGTGTGTTTTATGGGGTCGCTGAATCTTTTGACGCAACATGGCACAGCAAAATATGAAGTTTCCTGTGCTTATATGAGTTATTTCAAATTTGGGGTCGGAAACGTGTTTTAAAATGTCTTATTTTCCCATTAAAACTTGTTTACCTTTGTATTGCATATGACCTACAATTTAGGAACTAACTGAGCATAAATTATTTATATTTTCAAATCCTCAGCTACATTTGTCAATACTGAAACCTCATAGAAAATCAATAAGAATCAAAGTAAAAAAATCAGGGTTTTTTTGTTGACTGAGCAGTAAAAGATGTTTTACAGACTGTTTGAATTCCCAAGATTCCCAAGATCACCTTTTCTTAGTGTCAATGAATCCAACATCTAACTAATAGCCAAGTAATATTGTTCCAGTTTCTTCGTTTGTCAAAACAGAAAAATGTTTGTTTTGGTTGCAACAAAAGGGAATTCCACCAATTAAAAAAAAAAAAAATCTACATAATATGGTTGTGAGATGAACACAACATAATTCTGAGAGGTATGATGTGAAGTGCTTCATTATAGAAACATTTTCTGACTGGCTTACTGGTTTTCTTACAGTGGTGGTGATAGGAACCAGGAGTCGCAATACCTACAATGGAAATATAGGCTGTTTATTTACCATCCGAAGTGACCAGTGAACCTACAATTCTGAGTTTTTATATGTAAGGTAGATGATGAAACAGTGGTAAAAAGGTTTTCTATGGCAAACTATTTTGCCTTACAATGCCCTGCAGGCACCTCTCAGTCATCAATAAACAAACCTTTTGGGCCAAAATCAGGCCAATAAACCTATCATACAACAGTCTTTCAAGCATCAAACCACACGGTTGTAATTTTGTGTCATAAGTTTCTGTGAGGGAGCTTTGAGAGACAAACGTTTCAGACGTCTGGTTCCTGTGAAATGCTCTATTCTGGAGAAACTTGCTGAGTCTGAAACGCTCTAAACGAGCATCAAAATCAAAAGATGTAAATGCCTCTAAAAGCTTCCACATACAATCAAGATTAAGTGACCCTTATTAGTCCCACAATGAGGAAATTTCACCCATCTGTGCTATGAAACACTGCATATACACTAGTAAACACACACACACATACACTCACACACACACTAGGGGGCAGTGAGCACACTTGCCTGGAACAGTGGGCAGCCCTATCTGCAGTGCCCGGAGAACAGCTGGCGGTTAGGTGCCTTGCTCAAGGGTAATTCAGTCACATACTATCTGCTCAGGGGATCGAACCAGCGACCTCCCAGTCACAGGGCTGGTTCCCTAATAACTTGGCTAACATAGAAAGTCTGAAACATTGGTGAAATTCCCTTTTAGGTGTTTCTACTATTCACTGTAATTTCAGGCATTAGGCATGGGGACATACAGTGCTCAATATAGAAGTGCATATTAATGCATCTGAAACAAATGTATCAACTAATTTTCAGTTATGTTGCTATATATTAAATGTGATGTGTGCACAAATGTTTACATTTCTCAAACATATGCTTTTAGGGAAGGACAGACAAACATTCCACCAAAAATAATCAGACAGACTGCTTGCTTACACTTTATATTAATTCTGATAAAAAATGTCTTCATTAAAAGTGTTCATATCATCTGTGCTGAGACAGTTCAGTGGCATCGTTCAAATACTTCATAGTCAGTTCATGCTTTTTACCAAAAAAAGTTAATACATTATCTTCACCAAGTTGCCACCACATGTTGCACTCTCACTCACAGATTCAGACTAGTAGTTTTGTTAATAACCTACATGTAAATAATCTACAAATTTGGAAAGAAAACATTGAGGGCCTTCATTTCAACATTCTGGCATGGCTTTTTAATCTTAGTGTTGCTGCATCCGTTGCTGTTATTCACATGAACTTGTGAAATAACAAAGTAATTAGATCCTATGGCACCGTTATCAGTTCCAGACCAAGCGCTCCTAGGCTAAGCTAAACTAAACCTGTACTGCAAGTCTATCACCACAGACATATATTTCCCAGGGTATCCTATTTATCACAAATCATCAGCATGGAACAGAAGCAAGGAAACGACGATCAAAACAAACGCGACAAAGAAGATAAAGCTGCATAAGGGACATCAAGTGTCCCTTCTTTGTTTTTAAGGCAACGTGACATCATATCCAGCCTTTGCCACGAATGAGCTCAGCATCGGAAGCCGCTGCCGACAATGCACAGTGAATTTGACGACGACGCTCAAGTATGGCCTGTAACAGATGCATGGGAACATCTAATCTAGATAAACCTTCATCTAGATCCTAAACATGAGGGTTAAACACACAAATGTGTTCTCAGATTGCATACATTTTTCTCAGAATTGTCTCTCATTTCCCAACCCTTACAATACGCTCAACAAATATTCGACCCAGGCCTGGTTCTAATGACCTTTTCACAACTGGTCAGTTTTCCCTTCAGCGTCCTCTGCAGGACGTCCTCAAACTGCTGGTGCCCTCTTGACACATACTCGGGCACTTAGTGAGAAGTGTGTGTGTGTTCTACATGATGATGCGAGGCTCAGGCACGGAGTCTGTGATGGACTTGTGGGGCAGAACGTTGGCACCGTTGATGTAGAGCTCATCGTTGACTATCACGTCTTCTCCCAGAACCGTCACGTTCTCCATCCGCACCTGAGGGAAAGAGAGAGTGTCGTTACACAAGGCAGGTTCAATCCATTTTGTTTTCCTCCCCAGTTAAGTCATCTTCAATTCCCCATCACACGATGCTACCAAGTTGAGTGGCTGAAGGCTAGAACAAGCATCCTCTTCATGTGACACCGCTAACGAAACAGAAGCAGGGCTATCCTGCCAGGATCGCAGGAAATCGCCAGCTCTCATGGAAAATGAATGACCTCCTGCCGCCCTAGTCGTGTTGTGTCACTGCCGGTAAATGAGCTCTGATCTGATTGGCTGTCCTGTATTGAGTCTCTTTTAGAAAACAGTCTAGTCTGGAACAATCATCATAACCTCAATGTGAATGGGTGGTGCTAAACTGGATATATGTGAACGCATTAGTTTTTATGGCATCAAATTGTTTTGCAGTTTGGTTGATATATATATATATATATATATATATATATATATATATATATATATATATGTGTGTGTGGACTATATGGACTGGGACTGTATGGTATGTTTTGTTTATTTTACTTAAAAAAAAAAATCTGTTTTCCATGGTACAGGCCTTTCAACTTGACTTGGAAAATAAACTGTTCATGATTAATTAAAAATATATCAAAAAACTAAACGCAGATGGAAAAATAGTGCATAAATTCAGGGTTGCAGGATTTTCATCATGCACCTCTTCTACAACAAACCAACAAAACAAACCACAGTGGGGCAGGGTTAAGGTTATGGAAAAGCAGGGTGTCAGCAGAGCGTCAGCAGAGCGGTACAGCTGGCTGAGGATGAGATATGCTGAGAGAATGAGAACTCTTGTGCAATTCCAAAAAATAACCACATCTGGATTTGATGCAAAAATTTACATCCATCCATTTTTACCACATTTTCAAAAACGCACATGAACAGAAGCTAAACAGAAGCCAAATGAAAGCTCGGGAATACAGCCACCTTCATGACAGTTTCTCTTCATCAAGTACCCATTTAAACTAAGGTGTAACTAACAGTACATTCAGATCAGTGTGAAAGATCTTCCACAAACGCTCACTCATTCTTGGTGGCCCAGACCCTGTCAGCACAGTTAGGTCACATGGTTGGACCAGCACAATAGTCTTAAAATAGAAACCGCAGCTTATAACAACAATTGCAATGACAGCCCAATAACTCTCAGTGTGTAGCAGGTGCTGTAGATAATTCCAATGGAAATCAGAAGGTATCAGGCGCTATCTCTTATCCGAAATGTCATCTTAACGTCTAACAATTATTTTGAATTGACACTGGTAACAGTCAATTTATGATGGCATGATCCAGTTACTATTATTAATTAATTTATAATGACAAGCTGATGTCATTACGATAAACTTTTACTACATGAATTTTGTAAACACATAGATTTTATTTGAAAATGTAATAACTAACAGAAACTCCTTCATATTTGCCATATGGCAGCAAGCCACCAATGGAACTGCAATCACTAACGTATACCATCACATTCACTGTCCAGTCATGAAAAAACTTTTAAAAGTTTTAAGAATATAGAAAGTAATATAGAAATATTTTTATGGATAAAACTACCAACTTGAAAAGCTAAAAAAATGATGCACAGTGCAAATGGTACACACTCCCATTGCATGCACTGCAGGTTACAGTTGCACTGTCGCATGCTGTTGCCTTATGGCAACAAGTGCATTTAATCATTTTGTATAAAAGCTATGAATTCGAAACTCGTGGTGGTGGGGAAAAAAAAAAATCAATACAGCATATTATCACAATATTTTGCATGACCCATATTGTTTTGATACACAGACTCCAAGTATCAATATATTTTTTTTTAATTTAAAGTTTTTATGAAGTGTTGGTCAGTCTGTCTGCTTGACCGTCCAATTTTCCGGCAATAAAAATGACGAGTGAGATGAACAGACTGAAAACTTTCTCTCATTAGCAGAAAAAATGAGATATGGCCCAAGTCTGTGTTGGGGGACATTATTTTCAGTTGAAAAAAGGTAATAAATTCCGATGTACTGCAGGGTATGTTAACGCAATATTCGGCATATTGCAAAATGCTTAAAATAAAAATGCAATAACATCATGTCGTGACTTAAGTACTGTGATAATATCATAATGTGGTGGCTTTGCCGATTCCCAGCCCTACTCTAAACTGTTATTGTTGTCTGGCCAAAAAATCAAAAATAAAATAAATACACAATTTTTGCCCCAATGGTCACATTAGGCCCAGCTGTACAGTTCTCCCCGATGACCGCTGTAGGGAAAAGAATTATCGTATAAGGAACCTGAATTAAGCGTTAGACATTAACATCACATTTGGGGTGAGAAAAAAAAAACAGCAACAGATGGTCAGAGCTGCTCACAACTGCACTTAATACATAAGTAGGATCATCTCCTCTGAATCTGACAAATCAAGACTTGGTTGCCTACAATGTAGCTCTCCCTTTGGTGTAATAAAGTAAGCAGAACTCCTTACCCACTGTCCCACAGAAGAGCTCCAGCCCACGATGCAGGACTCCAGCCAGGAGTGAGAGCGGATGTGAGCGCCCTTCAGCACTGTGCAGCGTTTGATCCGCACGCCGTCCTCCAGAACAACTCCAGCCCCGATGGTCACATTAGGCCCGATCGTACAGTTCTCCCCAATGACCGCCGTAGGGTCCTGGATGGAAAGAAAGCTTGTTTAAGAAATAGTTCAAGAAAACAGCTAATTTACATAGATTCTTCCTACATTTAGGGGGAAGCGTTCTCACTTTTCCTTCAGAGGAAAAAATACATATATAAATCAGTACAATTATCTGGGTTAGTTGAATTATTCCTGAGTTTAACTAACATTTACTTAGAACTCCTATCCTAATGTTACTACTTTATAAAGAGAATAAAGGGAGCTGTCTGCTGGAATGTGATCATCTCATGCTGCCACCTAGTGGACCAACTAACACAAGACTAGCAAGGCTTCGGCAGCCCACAGCATGCACACTTCTTACCACCAGCACATTGCCAAGGAATCCGGGCCCAGTACGGAGTCTCTCCGGAGCGTGCTGTCTGACGGACTGTAGGTACATGCACATACCAGTGAGGAAGTCTTTCGGCTGCCCAATGTCCATCCAGAAACCTGAAGCAAGAGGCAGTCAAACCACTTTAGTCAAGTAGTTCAGCACTTTAACTCAAAGGGGAAAATAAACCATCACCTCAACTCATATTTATAATGATGTAACAAAATATGTTTGAAGTCCTAAGTTTTTTTCATTCACTTTGCACTGCAGCTACCAGTAAGGAGTCCCTGGACACTCAATCAGCAACTTGCTTGCTTTTTTTAAAAATCTTTATCCAGTAACTGTGCTTTTCAGACTACGCTAGATCTCAGTTCAGCTGTTCTCTTATCAGCTTCTCAGTTATCGCATCGAAGTGCTGCCTAGTGTCTAACATCACTAACAGCAAACATTTCCCCAACAACTGTCCGACGTTGAGGGTAATGTATCATATTCAAATCCATTGTGCATTTACAGATGGTTTGACTGGATTAAAAAGCAATTTATACATTAAAATTAGTTAAAAATGCTTGGATTCCTGCATATTTTGTCTCCACAAATAGAATATTTTTTTGTTCTGGACAGGCAACCAAAAACTTGGACAATCCAGGGAGATCCAGGACAGGCAGCCACCCTAGCTGCAAGGGTAATATCACTAACAAGTAAATAAAGCTTACAGCTACTAGTTAGTAGAGTGCAGACTGCATGCTTAAATCATTACAAGTAGGCCTCAACATCTATAAAAACGTACAAAATGTATCACATAGGTTAAAGCAGCCATTGTGTAGCCTGAATTTTGTCTAGACCTTTGTTCATTTTATAGATAACTGCATAAAATCGTGTCCGAGACAATATAAGCAAGTCTATGTGAGATCACTGAACAACCCAACACAGTTTGAGACAAGTGTGATGATTAATGTATGCAGATCACACTGGTTAGCTACATTAGCCTCGTAGGTCAATCGTGGAACAATCAATGTAAGAGGACAATGTGCTGCTGTACCTTGCAGCTCCATGGCGTATAGATGCCCCTCCTCAGCCATGACTGGGAAAATCTCCTTCTCAATGGAAGTGGGTCGTAGCTGTGGAAAAGCACAGAGTGGAATAAATACATCATGGAAACAGTATCCCACAGTAAGAACCCCTCAAAACGAATAAAAAGCATGACGTGATACGGATAAAAGCCAGTAGATCCATTAGATTAGACGTCATTATTACTTAAAAAGTGCATGATCGCTGTAATTTACGCTGGTCGCAATTATTTCATTTTTCAAAGCTGTTCATTTTCACAATCATACCGTTCTAATGGCAATTCGCATTGTTTTTAATATAACACACAGAATTCATTACGTGTTTTCATTATTTAAATTGCTTGGAAATGTAATAAAAGAAAGCAGAAATGCATTTATTGAGACAGCTAATCGGCTTATTTGGTCACGTCAGGCTTGAACATTAATATCTGCATAATACAAAAAAAAAAAAAAAAAAGATCCCTTTCAGTTCCAAGTGTCTGCCTGACCTGGATTCTCCTCAGCATTGAGGGGCTGAAGATGTACATTCCAGCGTTGATCTTGTTGGAGACAAAAACCTGTGGCTTCTCAACAAAGCGGTGAATGCGGCCAGTTTCTCCCTCATACACCACCACACCATACTTCGACGGCTCCTCTACTTTTGTTACCTGTAACATGATCACATGACAAGTCAGTCCAGAGCTCGGGTCGGCAACCCAAATGTTAAGAAGAGACATTTTGTCCTTCCGACAGAAATCAAACCACCTTGGGAGCCACAACATTATGTCCATTTTAATATCTTGGTAAATATGCCTCAGTACGTGCTAAAGTATTAGTACAGGCTAAAAAAAAATGTACACAGACTTACTACGCTCTGCTTTCAGCTTTAGCTCAGCTATAGCCACTTTTCTCACATCTCCAGCAAGATACCTTCCCACAAAAGTGGAACGATCGACAATTTATTAATGCAGAATGCAACTGCTGCACTATTTAAGGTGGAACGGGAAAATTCGAACAAGAAGCTGGCGATTGAGAATCTGACTTCAGCTTCATGACTTTCCGGTGACTTTTTTTTTTGGACAGTTTCTTGTTGCAGATTAAACGTGTCAGGAAACCAGTGATTATAAACCCACATAAATATGTTTGTCTCCAAATTATTGAGATTCGTCTTAAATCTCTCTCTTTGCTGCTTCGTTAGCTGCTAGCTAGGTGAGGTTGTTGGCTGTGTTATTATGGTGACCAGCAGCCTGTGTGCCAACCTTGCAACTCTGGGGGTACGTGTTGCTGGTCCCTGATCTAGAAAGATGTTGATGTTATTGATGTTACAGAGCCTCAATGTGACAAAGACATCCTGGTAATGTTCACTGTCTTTCTGCAAAATGTAGTGATTCTTTGGCCTTTTCCTACCTGCCAAACTGAACTGGTTAAATATATTCACTGGCCAATTTATTAGACACAATTACCTTAAAGCTCCAACTTGATGGTGTACAGTTAGAGACTGTCTCTGTTTGCCATCAACTGGCCCTTCATAAAGGTCAGTTTCTGAGCACAGATGAGCAACAGTCTGTAACTGTACACCTACATGGTAGGTGGAGCTCATAAAGTGGTCAGTGAGTAAATGTACAAGGTAAGAGTTTAAAAATAAAAATAAAAAAACCCACAAAAACAACAACAAAAAAAAGTGAACAGAGATATGCTGGGAAAAGTGACTTACAACAATGGTGCCTTCCTTGCCGTGGTTCTTATGGAATTTAAGCATGTCCTCAAAGGGAAAGTCACAGATGACGTCACTGTTGAGCACAAAAAAGGCCTCCTCGTTGTCAGTCAGCAGTTCCCGGGCCAAAGCAAGTGGACCAGCTACAAGAAGAGAAGTCCAGTGGAATTAGGAACATCAAGAACTACTTTAATACAAACATTAATATCAGTGTAATATCAGACATTACGCCTGTAAACTGCTAACTCACTATTCAGTTAGTGATCTTAAGACATACTAATTAGCAACTATAAATGACTTGGCAACTTCTTGTGCTGTTAAAAATCCTCTTCCTAGTAAATCTTTCTAATTGAATCAAATCAGATTTACACCTCTATTAACTACTATGAAACTAATGTGTAAGTCATGTAGTTATGATAATGAGCTGGAGTGCAGGCCAAAAAGTCCTAGTTTAACCCTCTAAAATATCAGGCTTACCACATCCTAAGACTTACTATTCTGTAACTACAATGCAAACTGGCTGAGTTATTCCTAAAAGGGGGACTCCACAAGTTTTTTGTCTGCATAATTAAATGGTTAAGATGTAAACAGAGTCATTCAGAGGGGTTTGGTGCGAAATGCTCCACTCTAGAGAAACTTGCTGTGGTGGTGATAGGAACCAGGCATCTGAAGCATTAAATGCCTAGTTATGCAAGCAAGTTATTGCATGAAATGGTTATGAATATGCTGTCTGATTCCTGATACACTGTTCTCTGACAGTTTTACAATAAGCCTTTGACTTTTTAAAAATGCATTCAAGGCAGAGATGCAAGATGCTCTAAGACAAATTAGTCTCAAAAAAACTAACAGAATTACCTCTATTTTACCATCAACTACATTATAAAAAAAACCTCAGAAGACACGTTTAGGTTCACTGGTCAGTTTGTATGGTAAATAAAATGCCTATATTTGTGATGTAGGCATTAAGACATACAGTTTCTATCACCACCACTGTAAAGAAATCTGAGCTGGTCATTTTCTCTACAATCTCTCTCGTATTTCACATTAAATCTCTCCAAATTACTTTGTTCAAATTTCAGTAATTACATTTTGCAGGAATTTTTTAAAAATTGATGGAATTTCCCTTCACAATGCTGGACCAGCCAGCAGATCGTGGCCATTTAAAGGGTTAAACTTTCACAGTAAGTCTTAGAAGACAGAATTCCCTTACCTGTACCCAGAGGCTCCTTCTCATGCGAAAGGGAGATTTTTATCCCGAGCTGTAAAAGAATATATCGTTATTATTCACGCAGAACTATTGTCGATTCACAGTGACTGCCATATCCACTTTCTGTTAACGTCTATGTTCCCACGTCATTACAGAGCAACGTTGACTCTCTTGTGTTTACATTATGACACTGAAGAACAAACTGGGATTTTCCTTTTTTTTTTCCAATGTTCATCCACACGTCATCAGCATTTGTAGTGTAGGATCAAATGAGTCTTACTCTCTGTTCCTGCGCTTTCATTTCTCTCTCCAGGAGTTCAGACATGTAGCTCACAGCCAGAATGACATGACGGACTCCAGCCTGTCACAAAATGAACACATTAATATGATTATGCTAGCAAAGCAGAGACTGATCGTTCAGCAAAGAGAAAGTGTGCATCAACCCACAGAACCAAGGTACAGGCCGAAGAAATGTTGCTAGATAAGTAGCGTTTACTGCATGTCCTCGTTTGTTTTCATTCCAAAGTAGTCCTGTGACCCCAGGCTCTTCTATGCTTTCATATAAACAAATAATGGGATTTTAACAGTCCTGATCAAGGCCTGAATCTTTATGCAAAGAGAACTGACGAAATACGAGAGAAAAATAAGAGCCAATTCAAAGAAACCAATTCAAATGACTGCTGGGAACCACCCAAACTCTCATCTAAATCACTGATCCTTCTGGGTCACGGGAGGAGCTGGAGCCTATGCCAGCTGTCATTGGGCGGATGACACTTCCACCCCCCACGATACTAAATTTATATTAGCACAGAAAGCAAACAGGTTCTATTCCCTGTC
Source organism: Pygocentrus nattereri (assembly GCF_015220715.1). NCBI lineage: Eukaryota > Metazoa > Chordata > Actinopteri > Characiformes > Serrasalmidae > Pygocentrus > Pygocentrus nattereri. The sequence goes on along the minus strand of NC_051231.1, from coordinate 7,414,795 downwards.
TGGGTGCTTGAGGTCCTGTCTGTGAGGAGTTTGCATGCTCTCCCTGTGTCTGCGTGAGTTTCCTTCAACAGTCCATAGACACACAGTCAGGCCAATTAGAGAAGCTAAAACGGCCCTAGGTTTGAGTGTGTGAGGGTCAATGTGTATGTCCGAGTGTCTGTTCAATGATGGACTGGCGACCAGTTCTGGGTGTTCCCTGCCTCCCACCCAAGGAGCGATGGGATAAGCTCCAGCACCCCCCGCAACCCAGTAGGATAAGCAACTTAGAAAATGTGTGTGTGTGATCCAAAGCCAACACTGTGTGGGCTAAACACATGAAGCCAAATGTAACATAAATATAATACAAACAACAAGGGCTTTACAGCGATCACAACATCTACTAACCTTCACTAAAGCCTCCACTTGATGGAGGAGAATGGGTTTGTTGCAGAATTCCACCAGTGGCTTTGGCACGCTGAGAGTGAGGGGCCGTAATCTAGTGCCGTAGCCCCCGACGAGAATCAGAGCTTTCATTGTGGAAGCACAGAAGAGCAGTCAGACGTGGCTGGAAAGGGACAGGACGCACAGGAGCATCAGGTATGACCAGCTTACACCTGCACCTGAACGGTAAAGGAGGAGTCAGAGGAGGAAACAAACCCGAACATCCTAGAACAAACTGACAATGGAAATATTACGCAAGAAATACCATTCATACTTAAGAGCGTTATTATAACGCCATAATACTGTGTGTCACAGTGGCTGCATACCTTACTTCAATACCGTGTATTTAAAGAAGGAATGAATAAGCTTAGTCACAGCTCCTGTGAAAGATTACGCTGTATCACATCACAAATATTACTCTCTTTTTGGCTTTACAAGGTATTAATCTCTGTCCCTACATCTTGCACACCTCTTCCACTCCTACAAACTAGATTAAGCTCATGAAACCTGATTATCTCATCGCGACCCTTTCGAATCTTCCCGCTCCACCTTAAACGATGGAACGAACACGCATTCTGTTACGCTCTACCCGAGGCGCTAAAAAGGAACAGCCGCACTATTTAAGGTGGAACGGCGAAATTCGAATTTCCTACTTCTCGCTGCACAGAACCGACCTAAGCCAAAACATATAAAACGCCCCATTTTAGGCTAAAACAGTATTTCAGGTAAATGTTATAGAAAAGCCAACAATTCTCGCTGAATGGATGAAGAAACTGGTACCTGTAACATCATAACCTAATAACTGTCAGACTTCCTTAGCTATCAACCGCACCGCTAGCTAAAATCCTCATTTAACAGCCACAAGTCACCGTTTAGTAACTGCTACACCTTCAAAACGGTTCATATAGCAAAACATTGTTGTTATAACTTTTATTTATTAGGTTAATTGGTGATATTATCGTCATACAGCCGGTAACTAAGACACGCTGGCGAACCGGGCAGCAGCATCTCACTCACCAGTGACAGCCTCACCTGCTAAACTTGTAGGTCCGGTTGCTCGTTGGTCCCAAATTCTCCTGAAAAGCAGATCAATGAGCAGTTCTGTCACTCCGGACGGGGAAGGTACAGGGACGAGACTCACACTGGTTTCTAATGGACCTCCAACCGAGTCATAAACAGAGATAATTCACTGAATAAGAGCCCAGTTCACTCCCGAGGCGGATCCGGATCAGTGGGCGGGCCTACGTGCTTAGGTCGATGGTCAACGGAACGTACCATCTCGTTAAAGGGGAATTATTCCACGCATTCAGCGGTCAGAAATGTATTTTCATATGAATTTAGATTTAGAAATTTTAAAGAGAAAAGATCGCGTGTTTCTCTACAACTGGTTCTCACCAAAACACACTGAATGGTTGAACTGAATTAGAATGAACTGAATCGGGAATCATGAAAGTTTTGTTTACTTTCCTTTATTTACTGTTTTGTCACTATACTTATATGGGTGGGTGGGGGGTGCATTGTCATAAAAACTCATTTTTTGGTAAATCCGTGCTCATATATGGAGAATTATGAGTGTACGTTATTCAAAAAAATGGAAAATTGAGCAAATTTAAAAGGCGTTTCCACAGAAGTGTGTAGTCTGTATTTGCCAGTGTTGGACAGTAACTGAGTAAATGTAATTAGTTTCTGTACTTAAGTAGTTTTTTCGTGTATCTGTACTTAAGTTTTTCCATTTTAGGTGACTTTTTACTTTCACTCCACTACATTTCAGAGTCTAATATCTGACTTTTTCCTCCACTACATTCTGCAAAATCTGTCGTTCCTTTTGGTTTCTGTGTGTATAAAAACGTAACATGTCAAAACGAAAGAAGCGCAAAGCCAGAGCACCAATCAGGGCACAGCGGTCACTTTGTTTAGAGCTGGTCGGTTCTCCCTGATGGAAACTGTTTATCTTCAGTGTTTTGTGCTTCTGATCATTTTAATAGACGTCAGCGTCATTAATTAATGACGTTCTATTAAAAGACTGGTTTACCAAGAGAGACGCTGGAGGACTTTCACCTGAAATGAGTTCATGAAGCCAGTCTTTACTTTAGTACTTTTACTCAAGTGGAGGTCTAAAGGGAGGAACTTCTACTTCTACTTTCTACTTTTTGATTTGTGAGGTACGGATTACTGTTTTTTTATTTGAAAACAGGTAAAATTGAATGTATATGAATTACGGTTGAATTGCAGCCAGCCCCGCTGCTATTTTTAAGATAAATTATTTGAACACCCCCCGTCTACAGTAATGGTATATGCCGTAGTGTGTGATTTGGTGATTGGCCTCATTCGTCCTCCGCCTGGACCAATCACAGGAGAACAACGTGGCGCGGAAGTAGAAACACTGCGCTGTCAGTTTGTCGCGGACGAAAACAAACCGAGGTTATGAATCTGATGTAATGGCTTTAATGTATAAACGCGTTTTCCCGAATGCGGGTTTATATATAAACCCAGCTTTAGACTACCCGAGATCAACTTTATAGTCCACAAAGGGATCTGCTGGCCTCTGAGAGCCGCTGCTCTACAAATACCGACTTACAGTCAAACACAGGCGATTATGTTCCGTTCAGCTCGCCTGAAGCATTAAAGAGCCTAAAACCTCACTGAACCAAAACGTGCCCTTACTTAAATGAGGCAAAGCCTCAAACAGAAATAAAAAACAGCATGATTAAAAACATTTATAGTAGGCTCTCGTATAGAACTACAGTGGAACTTGTTACTCCACTACGTGGCCAAAAGTTTGTGGACACCTTACCATCACACCTATATGAGCTTGTTGGACATCCCGTTCCAAACCCATGGGCATTAATATGGACATGCGCTTTATCATAGCTATAACAGCCTGCATTCTTTCTAGACAGGTTTTCAACAAGATTTTAGAGTGTGTGTGGGAATTTGTGCCCAGTCAAAAGAGCTTTTGTGCACCGCTGTTGGACAAGAAGGCCTGCCTCACAGTCGACATTCAAATTCATCCCAAAGGTGACCAGTGGGGCTGAGATCAGGACTCTGTGCAGGCCACTGCTGAGTCTCCTCAGCAAGCTCATCAAATCTACACCTTCATGGAGCTCGCTTTGTGCATAGGTGCACGGTCATGCCGGAACAGGAAAGGGCCTTCTCCAAATTGTTGCCACAAAGTTGGAAGCATAGTTGTCCAAAATGCCTTTGTATGCTGTAGCATTAAAATTCCCCTTCACTGGAACTAAGGGGCCAAAAACCTTGAAAAATAGTCCCAGATCATCAGCTTTCCTCCATCAGACTTGAACGGCACTGTTGGCACTATGCATTCTGGTCGATGACGTTCTCCTGGCATCCACCAAACCCAGATTGAGAGTGGCACCGGAACTCTGTAATTAGGGGAATCACGGTCCACACATTTTTGGCCATATAGTGCACATCCAGCATCTATCAGCATAGGAACTGTTCTACATAGCACCAAAAAGCGTTCAGGAAGAACCATATTTGTTAGTGTGTTCCATTTTATTTGCACCATTTCTTCATGCATGATATGGGCTTATTGTGGTCCATCATGGCCCACCTCCTAAGTATCTGAAGAACAATAATGAAACAGCCCTTGAAGTCATATTCAAACTTGATGTTGGTCCTTTCATAGACATTACACTGAACTTCATTTGTTTTCCCATCAGGATGGAGTGTTCTCCCTCACCACTGGGCTTCATACCCAAGGCCTATAATCCACAAGGAATGGTGCAACCCATCAGTTTTTCTTGTTTTTAGTTATCTAATTTGATATGAAATGATGTTTTGTTGATTTTAATAATTTAACATCTGCTACAGAGAAGTTAAAAATGTTGTCTGGAAATTTTAGTGCACAACATGCCACAATCTCATCCCATGTCCCCCCCCAGGATGTTAAATTCAACAAAATAAATGGGGCCTGGATAACTCGGTCATTGGAGCATCAGACTTTTAATCTAAGTCCCTGTTCAGGTGACCGGGCAACTAATTTGGGGGAACCAGCCTTGCGACCAGAAGGTCGCCAGTTCGAACCCCTGAACCGACAGTACATGACTGAGGTGCCCTTGAGCAAGGCACCCAACCCCCAAGCACTCCCCGGGCACTGCGAGTAGGGCTGCCCACCGCTCCAGGCATGTGTGCCCACTGCCCCTTTGTGCGTGTCTTCACTAGTGTTTATGTGGGGTTTGACTGTACGGATGGGTTAGACTGTGGAGATGAAATTTCCCCATTGTGGGGGATAATAAGGGTCACTTCTTCTGAATCTTGAACTGTAATCATGCATTACGAGGTGTTCATGGGGGTAATTTGACATTTTCACAGAGTAATTTGATCAGGCACACCAAAACTTTTGCATGCCACTCTATGATTATTACTGATTCAGTCAAGGTATCTGATCAATTCATTAAAGACAAAAAGAAACAAGACAAGACAACGGTTTTCTTAAATAAATGTTTTATAACTCACATTCAAATATGTCTTATATTTGTCTTAAAAAAATATCCATCCATGCAACAACAACAAAAGGGGGGGAAAAAAAAAAAAAGAATAATTTTTTGGGTAATAGATTTTTCTCTACAGGTTCTACCTCACATCTATGGAAAGACCAAGAACATGAGCCACAGAGGAGGCAGTGTGGACTTCATCGCGATCCCTGTGACAAACACAACAGACGGCAAAATTCCCTTTTTGCTAGTTTGCTTTCTCCTGCTCTGGCACAGAACAGATTTTTTATGCTAAATCAGACCAGTATCATCATTAAACAGTACAGTAATCAAGTCCCAGAGCTACCAGTGCTGATCTAGAATCAGTTTTGCATCCTGATTAGCACTTATACACTGCCGGACATTAACCTTAAAGAAACTGCACAAACATGCTAACGTGGCCAAGAGTAAACAGAAGCTAGCAGCCACCCATTAGCCTGACTGAACTATTCCTTCAAACATTTTAAAGTGGGGAGAAGATGAAACACACGGCGCAAAGAGGAGGGATTTTTTTAAAGACATCCTACATTTAGATTAGATCCTACTTCGATCGTTTCGTCAATGCAGTCTCGCTTTTTCAATAAATTAATAATAGTAAGAATATACGCTGTAAAACGTACTTTACATGGTCATTTACTTTATTATGTGAGGATGTGAGCATGTCACACCAATGGCATTTATGCTTGGAATTCATTTTCTTTCTCTTAAATTTGAATTAGTTCTCTTTCCTCAGAGATCTTATCCCCGGGGTGGGGGTGGGGGGGTGCAAACAAACTCCTAAAGGCTCTGTTTGTCTTTGGTGGAGCCGAGAGACACACTGCAGAGAGCTCACATCTACAATGTTCATTCACCAGAACATCTCTGACGTCATCGGTAATAAACCGCTTTTCTCTATAAAAACAACACTCAAAAAAAAAACAAAAATATCGCAGGTATCCCACTCTACACTAAACAAGGTGCCACAAAGCCACTGTTTTTGTCCTGTGTACATTTTTCCCCAATCGTCACCGGATTCTCAGAATTACGAGGTCACTTAGTGAAGTACTGCTGCGCTGAAATGACATTGCATGAAAAGTATGTTTAGTATTAAACTTCAACACAATTAGGCCTATATAACAACGTCAGCTACTCACTTGAGATGTACACACTTCCACAAGTACACGGTTAACCAGTCAAGAGCCAATACTCAAATACTGATCTCACTATATGGCTACATGTGTGTTATGCAAGACAAGAGAAAAACTATAAATTCAGTAAGACGACCAATTTGAGAGCAAGTAAGTGTATTATATTACACTTTGCTGTGTTACTGTGAAACATGAGTGCCTCAGCGTGAGCGAGCTGCTAGGGATACGTTGTTAAGGACGTGATTGAGAAGGCAGGGTAAGCCCTGCGTGGCTCACCCTTGTAAATGTTTTTGACTGTGAATTATGGGCAACACTATGCATACAGCATGGCATTAATTTAACCAGAAGTCCCTTTTCCCTCTTCTACGTGGTTAACCAATCCCTCGCTGATTACACTGACCCATGCAGAGGCTTAAATTTCAAAATTCCTTGGACACGCACATCCATAGACCGCCACTACCAAAATCAACCGAACTACCACATTTGGCAAAGCTTGTGTTTTGGGTATTTTGGTGTGATTGTCTTATTACTGTTAACTTGCGCATAGCAATATTCATATTTTGACTCCTTACTGACCTCATAAATCACAGGATCCGGTGATACTGGGAGTAAAAACGTCAGTACAGCAAAAAGCAGAGGGTTTACAACACTTGTTTGCTTTAGCAGTGCAGAATGATGACACGACTTCTATGAAGCTCCTTTTTTGGAAAGACCCCATCTAATCTAGACACATAATGGCCGTCCCTGACATAAGAGAAAAAACAAGAACAATATCTATAATAATAGAAGCAGTACCTTCATGGTAGTGGGGGTGTCATAATCTAATAACAATACTCCACTGGTAATATCAATACAATATGCATGTAACTGCATTTTTATTACAAAAAATATGACCCAATGGGGCCTGTGATGTGCCAGAGAGGGAAAAGGGGGGGAAAATAAATCCACTTGTCTTAAAAAAGGGCAATGGCTACAGTGCAATTGTTCCACCTACACAGAGAACACCCTAACCACGTTTAACTACGAGGAGACAATTCTCCACCCACAGTGACGGCAAGGGGACACGACGAGCTAAATGGCTGAGGAAAGGTGACGTTAATGTTTCTTCGTATGTGTTTTTTTTTCTCCTCTGAATCGCATTGCTACATGTGCTGATGGTGGACAAAGGTTCACTGTGAGTCGGTGTGAATAATTTATGAAAAGTTAAAAATAAAAATGAAGCCCTGGGGGGAAAAAATGCAGGTAAAGAAACTCAAAGAACCATGCTTTAGGATGATGTGTTGAGAACACAATCTACAGTGCAAAAGATAGGATGGTTTACTTTCAGCATAACCATATTTGACAGAAAGGGGCTTTTAAACAACATAGGTGACAAGGTCTACGGATATACGTGTGCTGCCCCAAAAGACACGCCTAGGACTGTCTTGCCTTACCATAAACCAGAAAAAGACTTTAATACAAAAACAAGGAAACAAAATCAAAGAGAAAAACGCTAAAATGCAACGCTGACTCTAACTGAAGTGGATTAGATGGCAGCAGAAATAGCAACATTAAAAAAGAAAAGAAAAAAAAAATAATTAAAATTAAAAAGCATGTGACCTCAAACTGGATTATCACACAGCAAGGCTGTGGATGGTAACTGACGCCAAAGGCGGGCTTCACCGTCTTTTTTGTCAAGGAGAACAGGCAGGGCCTGGTGAGCCTCCAACCCTTAATTTTACAGTAAAGCTTTCGCAAACAATAAATGAGCAAAATCTGCTCCCTTTTTTGAGCCCCTGTAGGAATACTGATGTGGGGAGTTGACATGTACTCCCCAGCCACCACATCTCTATCCTCCACACATACATTTACTCACGCATATACAAAACAGACAGACAGACAGACGCTTTCCCTGCACCGACCCCCAAACAGTAAAGAGGACCTGACCCTGGACTTGCCCTGAGCTGTGGCTGCCTGCTTAAAAATCCTATCTTGACTGCAATTCTTCGGTTGGCCACATGGTGGCGACGAATCCACAGGACACACAAAAAAGCACACCCCTCTCTTGTTTCGAGGGGGCCGTTTCCTGCCATTTCTGTCCTGAAGGTGGGGGCCGAGTAAAGACCCTTGTACAGGTCACCTCCATTTCTCCCCCTGAAGCTTGAAAAAAAGAACCCTCAAGGTTTGACTGCCAGTAGCCAAAAGAAAGGAAGGCTGCTCCTCTCTCTGGCTCCTGCGTGTACCAATGTGCCATTCTCTCACAGAAAAATGTCACTACTGTTTTCTGTGTTCATATCAAGAATACAGTAATATTGAGAATGAGAGGGAGGAAGGAGGTGGGGGTGTATGGCTGAGTGGGTGGAGATGACTGGGTGAGGGGAAGGCTTCAGCTACTGGTTGTCCTCCTGTATCGCTTCCAAGATGTTGATGAGGCTCTCCAGTCCGAAAACGTAGCCTCGGTCGGGTCCGTCATGCACCGTTTGGTCATCGCGGAAGCCTTTGAAGGTGCTGTGGGCGAAGTCTATCATTCGCACGTCCACACTGGGTGGAGGGCGACTATGAGGGTCCGAAGGCGGAGGAGGAGGAGGAGCAGGAGGTGGCGGAAGAGGAGGGGTGTGCTCCTGGATGAGCAGGGACGGGTCCGGGGCAGTCTGACCAGCCAGAGGCTCCTTCTCCGAAGGAGGCTCAGCTGGCTCAGGCTCCTTGCCCTCATAGATGATGAGCAGCGAGCTGGAGTAGAAGCGGTACGAGGCCTGGCGCTCCAGGACGGCCTTGAGGCTGCGTAGCTTGCCCAGCATAGGCTCAAAGAGGTCCTTGCGCAGCTGGGCGCCGTTGTGCATGAACTGGTAGAGCGCGTGGCGGAAGCCCTCGATGGACAAGCCGCGGCCGTAGTACTTGTTGCGGCAAAGGTAATGGCCTGTGTCCATCTGGTACACCTGCAGGGCAAAGAAGAGGTATAATTTAAATGGCCTGAACCTTGTCTTTAAGCCTATCATGGACAGTGGAGTATGTCATGCTACCATTACTAATCCAAATTCAGAACTATCTGAACTGTGGTTGAGTATCAGCGCAGATTACCCCATCACATAACAGTCCCTGAGAGAGGAGGCTGGGTATTCTGGAGGTTGCGATGGTCACCATGATTTCTTACACAAGGCTTGTGTTAACAGTAAACACAAAAGATAGTAGCAACAATGAAGGAGCTTCACAATTTAGTTTTTACTCAGCATTTGTTTTTTTTTTAAATCATCATCATCATTAACCGCTTAGTCCAGATAGGGTCGTGGTCATTTGGTGTTATGGTATAAAAAAAAAAATAATAAAAAAAACGGGACCCTCAAATAAAAAGGACAACACTTCAGAGCGCTGCTCTGTAGACGACCCTGCCAGTCTGCAGTGACAGCAGAGGAGAGTAAAGTTCAGCTCCTCACTGATGGGCTTCAGTTACATTTAGGGAATCATATGCCTTCAAAGGCTTAGGGAGATTATTTATTATCGCCCACCCAGATTCTTTTTTCCAAAAACTTTTTTTTTTTTTTAGCTAACTAGCTACCGAGACATTAGCATACATTAGGGTCATGTAGCCCTGACGCTTCGCTCTACCCCTCCATCTCAACAAGAATCGGGACACACTACGACTAGAAGTGAACATGCAAAACAGAAGGATAGGGCTTGGGATTGGGCCTTGGTAACCCAAAAAAAAGGGGCAACCAAATTCAACACAGCATGAGCTACTTGGCAGTGGAAATGTTTGAGCAGTTGTAGATGTAAGTGTTTGCAGATAAGCAGAAGGGCACCATTAAGAAGTGTGACCGAGATAAGGACTGAAATAAAAGCCACACCTCTCAAATTTTTAGATTCAAGCCACAGTCAGAAACAAAGAGAACCAAAACCACGCAATCACCGTTGAAGCAAATTACAATGTGCTAACATCACAACTGTGTTTACATTCATCAATCAATTCCACAGCTCAGCGGGACTAGGCTTTTTTTGGACCAGCAGTTCTTCACTGCAGGTGCTTTCATGTAGATGTATCAGAGACAGCGTATCAGTAAGAGAACAACAATTAGACTGAAGTGGGCAGCTATTACAAGAGAAACGTCACTCAGCCCAAGGGCCTCATTCCTCACCTCGCAGGCCTTGTCAAGGCTTTAGAGTTAGAAAACAGGAAAGCCATCAGTGAAAGCCACTTCCTGCACAGGGGCCTGACCAAAGCACCAAACTGTCCTCAACAAAGCAGCGGACATGGGTTCAACACTGCGCCCAAGCATTTAACAGGACGCGCATTTTGCTGGCCATGACCTAGTATCCAGTATTTATATTCTCAAATGTGTCTAAGCTATTTTAACTGCACAGATACAAAAGACTTTTCAGCACAGTTGCAAATACAATACAGTTTAATCACTATGAATTGGATGCATATACACTGGTGCCAAGTTCTTTGGCAAACAGACCAGGAGACTGTATGCACAGAAGTAGTAGAACCACGTTTGCACAGAAGTAAGAAGCTTCAGGTAAGTCTAGAATGTCAGAATTTCATAACGTCTTCACACTTCTTTTAGACTGCAATGAGCAACGTTTTTTATCCTTTTGTAATATCCCTCAGAATATGTCTAGGCACGAACACACAAAACCATGTTGGTGTTCCAGCTGGGATTCGGAGTTTAACAACTTGGCTCAAAATTGCATTACCCCATAAGATCTTGGAGAACATGCACCATTTGTGTGAATGCCCTCACTCATATAAATATAAGACACATATGATTTTATTTATACTCTACGGGAAATGATTTTTAAGTGATATATAACATGACATGGACAAGTGTGTCCATCAACGTTCATAAAAACACAGATGCAGGCTGATGTAAATTAACTAAACACACTGAAATGAATATATTTGTTAAGTTTTACTATATTTTGAGCACAGTTTAAGAGAAAACGTGTTTTATATAGCTGCTGCCAGAAAAATGCACCTCCATTTTTTGTCATTTTCCAGACATAACCTGAAAATGCCTGTTCTTTACTTTGTGCGTACGTTTCATGATGAACAGACCAAAAGAAATGGCCCAAAACGACTTTGGAGGGTTTGAGTCTGGTCCCATTGACTTACATTAAAAGTTCAAACATCTGAAAAATGGCTGATAGGACTTAAATCAGCAATTCTGCCTGTAGCGTCTGGCCTTGACAAAAGAAAACAATCGACTAATTCTTACCAGATTACAGCGCTTCGAAATTTGAACTGTCCTGCAAAAGCAACTTTCTACCAACACAAGAAGAGTGAAGAAACCATTTACAAAATGAAAAAAAGATATCCTCACCTGCATCCCACATACTCGCACACCCAGAGTGGCGGAGGTGCTCTGCTCACACTTCTTCATCTGGCGAGCGGCCTTCTCCTCGGACGCGTCGTCGCCGTGCTGCCGCGTGCCCATCTTCAGGTCCAGGATGCAGGGGTAGCTGAAGTGGTGCACCACATTCTCAAGCAGGAGAAATTCTGAGAGGATTCTGGGTCAAGGAACTCGTACCCAGGTCAACAACAGTGGTAAAGCAAGAGGAGTAACTTCAAACATACATTATCAGTGACTAAATATGTAGCTCAGCATCATGGAGAACAAGTTCTTGATTCTAAACACCCCATAGAAACTTCCAGCAGTAGAGAACGACTAATACGGTACTCCAATAACCCACATACTGTTAGTGAACACTTCATTTAGAAATGAGAACAAACTGACACCTATTTCATTCCTGCTTTCTGGGGCACTCTCAATAAGTTTAATTGCCTATTGCTAATATCGAGCTCAAGTGGTGCCTCCAGTCAAAGTATATTCGGTCACCTGGGGATGTAAGCCATCAGAGAATTAGCGCAGCGCAGGGTGGTCACCTGTGTTGATTTCCTCTTTTCTCCTCTGGCTAAAAGCTCAACATGTCAGGAATGTGCAAGTACAGTGGAAAATCTAATCTGGCCTGTCTCTAGTTTCTGCAGCTGTGTGGGGCATAATGTTTGCCTTTGACAAGCGGGACTACAGGGAAGGGTCAAGTTTACTCAGACAATAATAGGGGACCACCAGGTACAAGCTGAACTTTATCTCTCATCTCAGCTGCCCCTAACCTCAGAGACAACAGACAAGGACAGAAAGACCTCCGTCTTGCTCTTGGCAGTTAAATTTCATTGGGACTTGAGGGCTTGAGAAAAACAATGTCTCAACATCTGCGCACTGATTTGGAACAAAGTTTGTTATGGAAATCTCTGATCTGATTCAGCAAAACAAAACAAAAATAAACAGAAACAAGATGAAAAAAATACAAACATCTTTGCCAATGCTGAGAAAAACCTGCTCTTTCTTTCTGTGGCCTCCAACCCTACCTGTCAGACAGACAGCTACAACTACATCTGTGATCAATTAACCTGAGGATTTTTACTTGTTTAACCAATTTTTTAGACTTGTGGTTAAAGCTCAGCTCAGAGTGCCGCCATCATTCAAAGTTCTGTCAGAGCCCTCCAGAAGCCCCCAATGCGTCCTGTATTGCATCTCAACCAGTCAGTGACTACAGCTACAATATGAACATTACAGAACACTTAAGTAAACATGTAAAGTAGGATACTGTAGAACTTCCTTTCTTTAGACTCTGAACGCATACGGCTGAGCTGCTGCTTGTGACAGCGCAAGCTCCAGGGGTTGTGGCTGATCTTTTCCGAGCTCAGGCCGCTGTTGCCGTCCAGCATTTGGAAGGGCACGTCTGAGTGGATCTGGAGGTCTAGACGTGGGCTCTTCAGCTCCTGCAGACTGAGAATACAAAGAAAGAAATGCAGACATGGTTAGTCTCAGCATAAACAAACCTCAAAGTTTAGGATTCTAAATGACTGAGTCACTGACTTAGCAGATGTGCTGGGTTTCTGGGAGGCACAATTTGTGTCACATTTCAGCGGAGTCGTAATTGGACCGTAAATGGTAATGCTCAAAAATTCTAGCATAATGATACGTTTAAACTCTGGATTCTTAGTAAAGCCCAAAAGCAAACCTCTGCAGTATCCTCTTATTCGGGTTACTGTGCAGAAAATAACCATGGTAAATAGCTAAACCAGGGACATTTCCCACCCCTGAAACTCTGAGACAGAGCGTAACTCTACAGCAGACGCAGAAGCAAACAAGGCTCTCTCTTTGTCAAGAACATCGATAGTGCAGTTAAGTAAAAGCTGGTGTCGCAATTCAGCCATGAAAACTGCCTTCTGCACTGGTCTGAACCAGAGTGTATTCCAGTGAGTTTCTAAGGCTTTGTTCACATTACCAGGCTGAAGTGGCACAAATCAGATTTTTTGCCCTAATGTGATTCAGATCTGGTTTTCTGGGCTGTGTGGACACGCAAATCTGGTCTTTTCAAATCCGACCTGAGACACTTTCATATGTGGTCCTAGGTCAGATACGTATCAGATTCGTGGCCATGTGAACCTAATGTGAACACTCCGATAGGAATTCACGTGTGCCATCAATCAGCGTTAACATGGCAGCAGCGCCAAAAAGAAGTTAAAACCTGTAAATGGTAGAAAAGCAACACATCTCACCTTTTCCCCTTCCTCTCAGTCTAATGATCAACAGCTGAGAGCTGAACAGAGTTAATTATCTCCACAGCGAAGCTCGTTCTTGTTAACTGATGATGCCATTGATTCATTCATGCGACGTTACTGAGTACGACGTTTGCATGTCGGTCATTTCAGGAACACTGCGGGAAATATATTTTTACTGTTGTTGCTGGTGGATGCTGTTACTGTGCCTGTAATCCTTACCATATTTACGGAAGGGTTTGTAGAGAGCCCTCTGATTCTCCAGTTTATGAATGAGTGGTAAAATGGTAAATGGCTAATGGTATGGTGAACGGTAAAATGGCATCGCACCACATCACGATCTGCTGCTCACAGCTGGTGCAGTCAGGTTCATTGATTAAAATGGGAGTGATTTGTTTCATCTTTGTTGCTTGTTCAGTCTGGGCTGCAATGTTCTTTATAACTTCAAAACATGCTGTTTCTGCAGCTTAAGGACTGGGAGTGAACAGTATATTTTGAAACTTTTTTTTATTTAAATATATAATTTATTTTAAATAAATAATTTAAAATACTTGACTTAGTTAAGTGCGTCATCCCCATTGATAAAACTATAGTAGTAGGTAGGAATATACTGACAGAGAGGCAGACAGACAGACAGATATAGATATTGAAGCAAGAGTTCAATTTATCGATGTAAAATCCAGAACAACCACATTAGTTCAACAACTAATCATAGCATCGGCACATCTTTACGGTTCAGTGCCATAGCGTGATCATGCTGAATGTGAGCAAGTGCTGGATTCTGTACAAAAAGCCCTCATCTCCTGACTAGACAAGGCTTGACAAAAGATTTACTTTGTATGTGCGCTGGCTCTGAATGCTTAAGGTCATAGTATGTGACCAGACTCAGCTGGCAAAAAACACTGACACTGATGAATCACTATGCTGAATGCAAATTTAATGACCCACATCCACAACGTCTCTGCACACTTAGAAGACCTTCCTGCTTCGGCAGCATATTGCTGAGGCTGTACCACATGTGGCACAGGTGCTGAAAACTGCTTCCCAGGTCTAAACAAGAGAGCAAAACAGCTAAACTAAGCATTTAAATGAATACACAACCACATTAGGCGCTTATGCCTTGACTCTGCATTGAAAACAACCACGACAAACTCCCATTCTTCGAAAGTGTAGGGCGGATCATATGCCAGGAGTATATTGATTCAGATGTAACAGCCGAATATGAATTACTGGAAGAGCTTGCGTTCACTTCAGTGCTGGCTGAGTGCATTTCAGTCACGTATTGTTACAGAGTAATACAAGTTTTCAGCTTTCAGAGTTCAGAGTGTTCAGAGTTATTCAGACTTCAGAGTGAAAATTGTATGTATTTTTGTGGTGGAACAGCTATTCCACCACGGAGCATAAAGGATTCTTTCTGAACATAGGAGACGCATCGATTTGGTTTGTGTTGCACTATTGCGGCTGTGCTCTTCCACAGAGATATCACAAAGCATAAATTGCCTGAGGTGATTATATCACATCACCCAGAGGTTTGTGTGGTTACATCACAAGCACAGAGGAATATCATTCTTCTACACAAAGCACAACAGCGGTGATCGCACACAAAACTTACTTCTACCACACTGCAACTCCCTGTACGGCAATACATCGCCCTGTACACTGTGAGGTAATAGCACAGTAAATTAACTGATGACCCTCAGTGCGTGTTCATCGGCTGTAACGATCAATGCTTTTGCGCTGGCCTGGACTGTTCGGCTTTAGCTGGACTAATCAATAGAAGAGACCACTGAACATGTGCACTAGAGTGCACTAAATACATCAACATGAGGATGCTGTGGTTGGTCTGTTTCTTTCACATACAGTACCAGTGAAAAGTCTGGACACATACTCAAGAAAGATCTCCCTTATTTTAGGCAGATCTGGAAAGGTTTCAAAACATTGTCAAAAAGAAAGAAAGGTAGGTTTCTGAGAGTCTAATTCACCCTCTTTCATGGAAACCACCGTCATTAGTTATAGCTTTCTGCGTGAACCAAGCAACAAAATGAAAAAGCATAAAATTATCTTTTCACTGCCATTAAATATTTGAGCACTTTCCATTTAGGAAGATTGTAGCCTCGTCTGGATGTCTCCCTCTGTAAGAGCAAAAAAGTGGCAGCAATCCAGCTCAGCCTCTCCAACATGCTGTTTGTGTGTTGTAAGAGGGATGTGAGGGAAATCTGTCACGTCATTCAATTGATGGGCTATTTCTCCTCCCAAAAAAATGTCTAAAGTAGTTTGTCGCAAAATTTCAGGTATCGATAAACAACTTTTCAGAAGCTGAATGGAAAAAAGTTTTGTTGATGTTGATAAAACTTTGAAGTGTTAAAAAATAATAATAATAAATTTGGATAGAGCTGAAGCTGATTACCAAAACCAGGCATCCAAGTACATCCTACCGGTATAAAGGGGGCAGAAAATGGGCTTTTTTTAATAAGTAGTTTATATATTCTAGGCTTAGGGAAATGCATAAGCATTATGTAAGAAGGGCTGGTGTAGCAGCAGGCTTTAAAAAATTGAGTTTTATATACAAACATGTTTGAGAATTCATATACCAACTACCAATATCTCCTAGTTTTAATTGTGGGTTGAAGAAATTATCATATTAAATATCAAAAGCTGATACTGTACTGTAAATCTACGAACTGAGAACATAAACACAGACTCAAATCAGGTGTGTCCAAACTTTATACTGGTACTGGAACCACAAACACTGGGAAACAGTAGAGCTTTACTTCTCGCTGCTGTCGCTCTCGTGGGCGGGCCGGTCCTCCTTGTGGTCGCTGCTGGAGCGGTGTAGGCTGCGGCGTGAGTGTTTCCGCCGCGGTTGGTCCCTCTCAGGCAGTTCTTCGTGGTCCAGGCCCTCGCTCTCCACATACGGGTAGGCCACCAGGTTAATGTAGCCGTCCATGTCTCCCTCAAAGCACACAAGGACCACACCTGCACAGGACAAGCAAACAATTAGGATTTAATGTTTAATGTGTTAATGTTGAATTGTGATTCAAAACTTATGTGAACATAAAAGGCTGGATGGAAAGCAGAGTGTTAAGAAAGAAAGTGGTAGTAAAGGAATAGTTTGGTAAACACAAAACATTCACAATGTTCCCTTTATTCAAAACATCAGTTTGGGGTTGTGCCCAAGGATTGCTTCTTTAGTTTTGCACTGGAGCTAGTAGTAAGTAGCTAAATAAATGCAAACAGCTCATCTAAATTACACTCATGTCTCAAACTAGGGATGTGAATCATGGCTAATTTGTTTGACTCATAACAGATTATCAGTCATTAGTCAAACATTAATCAATAACCTCCTTGAGACCACCGCTGGTTCCAAAACGCACTTAGTCATATTCTTTACTTCACAACTTTCATATTTTATAAGCTTCATTCAAAAGGTGGGTGTCTATTCCAGTCAAATAGATGGGTAATGTAATTTTATAGAGACAAAAAAAAAAAACTAAAACAGAAGAAGCTGAACTCACAATTTTTTAAAATCTGAAAATCGATCAATCTGAGCCAGAAACTGGATCTCAGATGGCGTCTCTTCAGTGATATACACTGTAAAAATGACTTCTTATAAAAAAATACAGAGAGTGTCTAAGATTTTTGGCTTTCAGCAGTAAATTGTAAGCATAGAGTAATATCTCTATGATCATAAAACTTTTTCTAGTAGTGTAGTAATCTCAATTCGACTTGCTTATGTGGACTCCGACACTATCACACTTGTGCATAAAAAAGGACAAAAGAACAGATATAATTCTGTTTTGCACTGCTGTTTAAACTTCTGTCCACCAATAAGTTCAACATATTTGACCAATATTATTATGTATAGTGCTTTATAGATAGATAGATAGAGAGATAGAGAGATAGAGAGATACTTTATTGATCCCGAAGGAAATTTAGGATTCAATTAGCCAGACAATTACAATAGCAACAGTACACAAAATGAGAACATTATAATAGGACCAAAATATAACCTGCAAGAAAACTGCATTGTGCTTTAACAGGTGCACAAAGAACACTCCTTGGCATACAACACAGTTGTGAATAGAGCAACAATGTAGGAACACTAAATATAGAATATGAGGATTAGGATTCAAACCGCTGCCTGGCGAGTGAATACACATCTGAAATATTTAGGACTTTAAATGGAGTCACCACTGGCAGCCTTGCTTTAAGAGGGGCCATGTATTCCCGAAAGGAGGCCTGCAAACGTTTCCTACATGACGTCAGTCTGATTGATGGTGCAGTAAAGCGTTTCAAGTCAAGAGAAAGGGGAGAAGCTGGGGAGTGGTGGGTCATGGGGGGGTGGGAAACACAAGAAGGTGGCAGGAGGGAGGCCAATAATCATGCATCATCCTGCTGACTCGCAGCTACAGGGTGGCCTTTTTAGCTCACTGATCCCTCCTTGGTGATGTCAGCTCAGTTACTGGAGCTAATGAATGGAGACAGCGCTGATGTCAGAGCAGACCAGCCTACATCAGGGGCTGTGTGTGTGTGTGTGTGTGTGTGTGTGTGTGTGTGTGTGTGTGTGTGTGTGTGCGTGCGTGCATGCTAGCGACCGAGTCTGTTTATGAGCCAGCAAAATAAAGCTCCTGCAACACTGTGCTAATTCAGGAAGGGCCCAGTTTAATGGGCATTAAGGATTTAGCATTTGGCTTGTTTTGCAGAGGCCTTTAAGATGCAGGGCTCTCAGCTTGATGTCTCCCTAGCGCCGTCATGCATCAAATACAGTGGTAGCTGAATGGAGTCCAGTTAAGCAGTTTCTAGGGCTGCATAATGATTGGTATTCCATGCGAGATTGGCTTTTGTTATACTAATGATATGTAAAGCAAACTTTGAGGCCTTACATGACAATAACACAGACTAAAGATCTGCACAAGTTCATCCATGTCACATGGATTCATAGTTTTGTTCAGCCTAAAATACACAAAATATGTATGAAATAATTAATTTTGGCAACACAAACACTTATTTTTGCAGCTGAGGTATGACTGGCATAGCCCAAAGCAGGCAAGTGGGCCTGGGTGATTTTAGCCCGTTTTAAGCCCAATTTGGTCGGGGCAGACTGAATTCATGACCGGAACGAATTTCAGCTTCATCGACTGTCGCTTGCTGTGTGGTGTAAGTAGGAAAATGATGCCAGATTAACTGCCCAAATGAGCTCCAATTGAGCATTTGAACGATTGGATAGATTTCTGTCAGAAATTTTGGTCACTTGTTCCACAGTTTCAGAGCACAATGTGGCACAATGTGGCACTACAAAGCTGTTGTAGTGGTTTGTCAATGGCTGAATCTGGCTTCTACACCAATATAGTGCACTGTTTGTCCAGTACAGAACTGTGCACACATAGCTGAATCTCAGAAGGCTATTTATCAGACGTGTGATGCACTTTATTGGTGCTGGAGCAACTATTTTAATAAGTGGTATACTATGTAAGGAGCAAGGAGCATCCTGAGATTCAGCCAGTGTCTTGATCAGGACATCGGAGACGCAGCGTGTTGTTTTAAATGATACAGTTTTATAGTAGACAGAGCTGTCTGTAGGGGCTGCAGTGCGAGTTCCCATGTCATGTCAGTCCGACCAAGTGTTTTCGTACAAACGTGGGCAAGAAAGACACTAGATCTCGTCAACCCAGGAGAACATGACCGGCAGCTGAAGCACCCACCCACACAGACCTCTAATGCAGGCCAGTCTAACATTATTGATCCACCAATGCATTTACTGATTTTTGAAGTGAAGTCAACACAACTTCTGCAGTAAACAATGTTCTGCAAATCATACTGCAGTTACCTTTTATTTAATTACAAAAGTATGTTTGGACAACCTACTAAGTCAGTACTTAGCAGCACTCCCTTTGGCAGATCTCACCGCCTCTTTGAAAAATGAGTCTTTCTATTCTGTGAAGTTCTTGAGCTGTGCTGTATGCACAGAATGTTTAAGATCAACTTACAGTGATGTTCAAATCAGGGGACTTTCAGAGTCAGTCCTAAAGCTTCAGCTTGCAAGCAGGTCATGGCGAAGTTTGAGGTATGTTTTGGATCATTGCCCTGTTGATTTTGAGTTTCTTACCTGAAATGTGTCAAATTTAATTCCAGAATTTGCTGATATTTAGTGTAATTCATTCTTCCATCCAACCATGCTATGTTTTCTGTGACATTGACTGCCATATTATAACAAAGCATAACAGATGCATCCTCATGCTTAACTTTGGCAAGACATTCTTTTTATCAAGAGATTTATTGGTGATGGAGACCACATCGCATTTTAACATCATTAGTACACAGCAATTGTTTCCAAAACGCCTCTAACTGATCACAATGTTGTTTTCCATACATTAGATGCTGACTTTTATGATCAGGAAATTACTATAAAATTCATTATGCTCTGGATAGTCATCAGTTGGCTGTTCCTAAAGACAGTTCTTGACCTGCCTAATCAGTCCTAATGAGTTAACTGTGCTCTAAGACTTTACAACCAGAAGGGTTTCCAAACTTTTGGAATTTATTCTCTTTGCTTTACCTTTTGTCTGACAAAGACTTAGGATCAACTCACACATCGCTTCTTTTGCTCCGACAGCTGCTTTAGTGTCAGTCTCAAAATTACTGGAAAAATCATCACCATCATCATCTCTGAAGGTACATCTGTTGATCCTTCCCGAAACATTACTTATGAGTCCTGAAGCATCAGCTAATGATATTTATAGAGAAAAATTTGAGAGGGATCCTAATCATGAAGCAGGCGGAGGAGCAATAAAACCATAACATGAGGATCGTATCATCACAGTTCAGTAAAAGTTGGGGTTGTAGTAGAGTCATTTTTAAAATTTGCTTTAATATCTAATGTTATGGTGTCTGCAGCCACTGCTTGGTCTAGCCTGACTGTACAGCCTGACACACAACTGAGTTTTTCCTAAGACCTGAAACGGTTTTGTCTGATATCGGAAACATGACGCTGTGATCTGAGGATGTCCTAAAATATACACTGTACTATTATGTGGCTTTTTGGAAAGGATTGATTCCTGCCTGCAGCACTGAGAGTGTACAATCACAACAGCTGTCTTGAGAACAATCTCAACTGTTCGGTATAATAAATGTGGTAGGATATGTTTAAAAGTTCAGTTACATTCATGTGTGGGAATACTAGTGTCTTGCTATAGTTGGCACTAAATAAAACAATAAATGAGCAATTAAAAAAAGTTGCAGTAAAAGTGTTTTTCCCATCACTGGGCCTGTTACCACAGTAACTCTTAGCCAACATCAAACACATACCTATTGCAAGCTAATTTGCAACTGCAACATTCAGCAATATAATCGCAATATCCGCATCGTGCAACTCTAGCAAGTTACCAGAAAGCCTTAAACATATGTACACTACAAAAGTAAACCTGGCCCCAAAAATGGCTCCAAAGTGCACAACAGCCCTGAGGTTTCTTCAGCCAAAAAAAAAAAAAAAAAAAAAAATTATATATATATATATATATATATATATATATATATATACACACAATGTTTCTCTGTATACACACACAAAAGATTGAAATGAAGCAAAGAAGATGCCAAAACATCCATGGAATGCTTGTCCCTCAGCCACATTTTCCATAACACAGCTGATACTGACATGTGAAATGATGCAAATAACTAAAACGATCAATTGAGATCGGGCACAACATTGACTACATGAGTGGCTGGGTGCCAAGAAGCTTTCTAACAAAAACCAGCCGTATCCAGATGAAACCGAAAGCTTTAAAACTGCTTCCGCGTAACGACTAGGCTATTAAACACCTTCAAAATAGGGCGCCATAAATTGTTGCTTCACAGCTGTGGTTTTGGCCTAAAAAGCTCTTTGCTTTCATCTCCAGCAGCACCGTTCAGTGTGCATTCAGAGTGCATGTGGCCATCTTATCGTGACCAAATTCCTGGGATTGGGAGCACCCCCCGGACGCATGTAAATACTGAGGAAAAATAACACATTATGTCTACTTTTAGCATTCAAAAGAAAATCACACTGTGTTTACCAGTACTGTCTGACTTGGCGCAGAATGGGAACAAAACTTCAACCAGGGTTTGCACCTCAGCTGCTCCATGCACCTCCTCTAACCACAACCCCACACTTTTGCCTATTTATAGCTCTTTACTTCATTTCACACATACCTTGAAGGTTTGCGACCAATTCTTCCAGGCTCCCTGTCATGCACAAACAATGCCAAGCCTTTAGCTCATGGGGACAGCCCTATTTTTAAGCGCCTGCACAGTGAAGGACGGCTTCTAAAGGATGGAAAAAACAGGATCTGTGGTCTTGCTCAAGCCAGGCCTGAAATAGGCGTCAGGAGTTTTGAGATGTCTGTATTTATTTACGCCAATCACAGCATGAGGGAATAGCCGCTTCATAGGGAAAGCATGTCGTGAATCTAGCATGGTGACAACAGGGTGGTGGTGGCCACAGACCAGGTGCTAAATGGGCTTTGAGAGACGAGCTTTGATCAATGTCATATATGCTTCCGTGTTAAGGACAAACAATTGGCACATATTAGACTACCGACCAGACGGCACCATGCTCACCAGGAGCAGGAGAATTCAAATTCAATTCAAACACAATAGATGTCAACAGGGATGGCCTATGCTGGCAATTTCAGGAAGCAGGGTAAAGAAAGGGGAAAAAACAATGCTACTGAATAGCTGCACAGCTACTTGAGAGCCGTGAACTGTGAACAATGAACAAAACTGCAAATTCACCTGTAGATGCACATGCCATTAAGTATTTTGTAAAGTTTCAAGAAGCTGCAGAAACAAATGAGGTAACTTTATTTTGATGGGCCACTGTAGAGGCTTCAAAGATGCTCGCTTTAATTGAACTTTTCTACCAATGTTAAATCCAGATCCTCAGTCCAACCTCCACATAATCATAACCCTAGATGTAACCCTCATACAGACGACAACCAATTGAGTTTCACCAGATATTTTGTTTATCTCTCCAGTAGAAGTGTATGTAGAATAGCATATTGAAGGGCATAAATCTAGAACCTCAACATATCCCTGTTCTATATGTAGTGCAGCTCTGCACCCCTTAGTCTCAGCCATATTTGATGGAGTTCATGGTTCTGTATTATTTTCATGTTCTCTCACAATACCAAGCATGCATTACGCAAATATAACACATTATCACTGGGAATCCTTGTGGGACAAGTCCTGACTGCCAAGCACTGATCTATATATCCTAATAAATACCTCTGTGGTGTTAGATGGCATCAGCATCAACCTCAACTGGTCATCAAACTTTGTGTTAAACAAACCTTCAAAACTGCCTGTAAGTTTCCACACTGATACACGTGTAGTCTTCCAGAATTAATTCCCACCTTCAAAACACATCGGACGTTTTCCCTCATTTTTTAACAAGAAAATTTTACTTACAACTTACAGCATTTACTGCATAAGTCTTAGGACTAACAACTGACGAAAAAGCCTAGAGTTTAAAGGGTTAACAGCTTAGGTATTTGTAGACGAGCTATAGACGAACACCAAAATAAAGCATGACCACGAACTGTTGTCTCGCAGCACAGATATTACTGCCTTATCAGCAGGAACCTAGATAGACAACATGAGCAATGGCAATTGCAGTGCTTTTATTAGGCACAGTGATTGATAGCAATACACGCTGGTACCCTCCACAAACAGAGGGGGGGGTGGGGGTGGACAATGAGGATCACATTGCAGATGAACAGCGGCGTGTTCTCCATTTGAAAATCTCAGGCGCTACGGGCACTGGAACAGCCCGGCAGATACACAGACAAATTCCACCCAGGTTATAGTCGTCAGTCATCAGGCGCTGCTCTGCCTCAGCCGCTCTGACAATAGATGTCATAACAACTCTATGCAGTGCACCTGGCCCCCAGTGATCTGTTTTCCATGGTTGCTAAAGCAGAGCAGCTTTGGCCTTAACAAAATCATAAGGAGGACGAACAGCAGGCTGCAGGAAGTGTTTTTAAGTCTAGATTAATGACCATGTCTCTTCCTCTGCTTTACTGCAACACAGCTGCCCTTGATCCTTTCTGCCTGCTGTCTGTATTACGAAGGTCCCATAAGATGGAAAACTGAATTTTCCTCTTGCTCTCTAATGAAGTAGTTTGTAAACATTGCAGTTTGTAAACTTTCAAAATGGACCATTTAGTCACCAGTCCACATGGTGCATGGAAATAAAGCTGCGAAACAGCCCGTTATGAAACCAGTGTTATCACATTAGCTCATATCCGGCCTACAATAAATTAGCCACACCCATTCACAGTGTTTCAGCCCAGACTGTTTTTTCGAATTTTGAATGAATAAAATACCGGGCAGCCAATCAGCCAACGTACATACAAAATCTGATTATACAGGGTGATTCAAAAGGACTCAAATGATTTATTTTACTTGTAAATCATTACAGAATGATGCACTAAATTGTAAATGGTTTAACTTAGCATAAAGTTTATTACGTAATTCTATAAGCGTTCAATAAGAACCTCCTCCAGCTGTACGGACAACATCAACAGCAGAGTCAAATTCATTCACTCAACTCAGAATGCATATATATGTGTGTGTGTGTGTGTGTGTGTGTGTGTGTGTGTGTGTGTGTGTGTGTGTGTGTGTGTGTGTGTGTGTGTGTGTGGGGCATTCTTCATGTATATAATGAGAAATGGATAGTCTGGATGTCTACAACTTTTTTTTTTACTATTCGTTTTATTTACTATTCAAATCCACCATTGAACAAAAACAGGCCTTCATTATTTGTAATGGTGATTAAAGAAATATAGAGGTAAATCTGAAAAATATTTTCTTCAAGTAATATATTGCCTTAAATCGCCATGTGTGCACCTCTCTTCTATGAATGCATATTACAAATGACGTTAGGGTCAAATTACATGTTAGTATTCTTAAATTAATATAATAACTTTCTTTGAGATGGACGTCTGGTTCCCATCACCACCACTGTGAACAAACAATTCTGTCCTGATTTCTAAAGATCACTTTCTCAAGATCAGAATATTTCACATCAAACCACTCTGAATGCGGTTGTTTATGTCTTAACAACTGAATTAAAGGGGGGGGTGTGGAAAGCAGTGGAATCCCCCTTTGAAGACAGAGGAACAAAAGCAGCCAGCTTAATTCTAAAAAGATGTTTTGTACATAATCGCACATGAACATAAGTAGACCTTGAGGAACCTTTGACATCATAATCAAGTCTTGCAGACAGGCAGCGTGCAGGGCGTGACAGCAGCTGAATATGCAGCAGGGTCTGCTCACCAAGCTGCTTTGGAAACAGTAGGTGTTTAAGGGCAGCACAGGAAACAAACAAGGGAATCTGAGACTTTATGACGTTGGCATAACAAGGTCTACGTACTTCAACAGCCATTTCTGTAAACGTGCCATATTTAACCAAGACACTAATTTTCGCTTGCACTCCAACATCTGTTGGCCCTAATAGCTGCTGCTGTAAGTGTCTAAAAATGACCTGATGCACGCCAACGGGGATTACAGTGTCACAGCTCTGCAGCTTTTAATAAGAATCAGATGCTGATTAAACATTTGCTCTAAGGCCAAGCTGACACTACATGACATTTATTACTTGCAATCATCTGGACACGCAGTGGTGCAGGCAAGTCTCCCAAATTACACCATCTCTCATCTGGAGAGAACTGTGACAGACTCCCTAACCCCGCTGTTTTATGAGAATAAACCTGAGAAGAGTCTGTTCACATGACTGTACCAAAATAAAGCTTAATCAACAGGCCATTGTAGTCGTTTGCAATGTCTCTCCACCTCTTCCCTTTTTTAATCAACGGCAATATCTTTCTAAGCATTTGTGCACATAATGCAGATTATATTAAGGATTATAGGTCACACAGCACTTTAATTTTAAGTAAATGTTGACATGACTTTCCCATAAATCAATGCCTATAAGAACTAACTAACTAGAACAAGAACCTTTAGTCGCCACCATAGTGTGGACTCCATTACCCTTTCCCATGTCTCATGGCTTACCTTTGTATTCTGGGGTGAACTCCTTCATCTCAGGGGGCAGCGACTCATAGAAGCGCTGCTCTCGGCTGATGAGCGGCTTGCAGACGGTGTGGTCATCATAGCGCATCATGCTGGTGTGGCCGCCCACCTGGTGGACGAACGGCTCCAGCGGCACGCCGCCACGGCTGCCCTGGCCCTGGCCCTGGCCTTGGCCTGTGCTGTGCTTGCCCGCCTCCATGGTGTGCGGGACGCACATGGCGTTGGGGGAACGCGTGGCGCCGGGTGCATGGGCTCGGGCGCGCAGGCCGGGCGAGCGCGGGGTGCAGGCGGGGGGCGGCTGGGAGCGCACGCTGCCGCCGGGAGGGGGAGGAGCCAGCCCGCCACCGGCCACGCCCACCAGCCAGCCAATCGATCCCGGCCCAGAGGGTGCTGGGACACGCCCCTACAGCTGCCTCCTGGAGGAACAAGGAGGGAGAGGTGGAGAATTGGAGTTAATGAAAAACAAACGGCACCACAGATGTCATACAAATAACTTTCTGAAAAACGATAAATACACATGTATAATATTTATATGCACATTTATCCCATTAATGGCTAACTCAAGTTGTATCATATTTTGGCATAAATAATCTGCAATACATCCTCACACAAGTGATTTGCAAACACAAAATTTTGCACAGTCTTTAGCTCTTCTTATGTATCAACAACATCATTATGAAATGGTAAGCTTATGGGAGAAGGAGGAAAGAAAGTAACATAATCAATGTAATTTCAAAAAATTGCAAAAGCCTTTTCTACTGGTCTATTCATCATGAAACATGCACACAACGTAAATAGCAGTTGCTATGTACTTGTACGTACGTATGAATGTTTCCATTAATCTATGCATCTATCTATGAATGAGCAATCACAAATTACTCATACAAAAAAAAAAAAAAAAAAAGATTACATGACAGATGTCCTAAGATACAGCAAACAAACTCCAGGCAGCAAAGCAAACAAGAGACAGCCTACACAAACACAAAGTACTTAACGCATATGCGCATGCCAAA
Organism: Pygocentrus nattereri; assembly: GCF_015220715.1. Lineage (NCBI taxonomy): Eukaryota > Metazoa > Chordata > Actinopteri > Characiformes > Serrasalmidae > Pygocentrus > Pygocentrus nattereri. The sequence continues at coordinate 7,388,130 of NC_051231.1, read as the reverse complement.
AAGCCGCTCTGGCAGACAGCAGGCCACTCACTATCTACTGATCTCCGTGCCAGAGGGACCAGATCCTTTATTACATCAGCCTGTTTCTCATCAATAGCACAGGCCAACCACTGACCTCTGATATGTGGCTCTACAGTATCATAACACCGCCCTAGATCCAGTCAGGACATCCTCTCACCGGGGCCTAAAATGTAATCCTCACTTGTCGGACGATCTACATGTGCGAGTTTCATCAATGGTTATAAAAAGATTTGGAGACATTACAAGAGCTCACTAAATGGAAAAAAAAAAAAAGTCTTGGCACTAACTTAGTTTGGTTGAACGGATGATGTGTCCGACATCCTAAAAAGGGCAGCGCAAATGGCCACGTAATTCACTCCTGCACGAAGGCAGTGGCGAGTTCCTTAATTGACTGCACTGATCTGGCCGTACACAGAAATTCATTCCAGGCATTTCCAATTACGCTGCAGAGCTTGTCTATGTGCGTGAGAGAGGGAGCCTGACATTACGCAAAACACGCTCTCATTTCCACAAGCCTGGGGAATACTCCCAGGCCTCTCACACCTGCTTTAATCATTCCATATGATACTTGGTTTTATGGGTGGGCAATACGACAGTGTCATCATTTTCATAATAAATCACATCATTATATGCTTTCTGAGCTCAGCACAAGCATCGTCAGTATTTCTAAAACTGGCAAGTTGACCTACAAATGCCACACCCACAAATACATTATTTCACAGCAACCGTTGCTAGGTTGAATAAGCTTTACAGAATGATGGCTGATTAATGAGAAACTTTGCTTCAAGTCACTACACACACACACACACACACTTATACATACACATATACATATATGTGGGCTGTCAAACAATTAAAACATTTAATCGCAATTTATCTCAGAATTTCATAAGCAATTAATGCAATTAATCCCATTTTTTTAATCTGTGTAAATGTTATAGAAAATAAGGATTTTTAAGTGAAATGTTACGGTTAAAATGGTTATGATCTTATGCTATCACTAGCCACGTTTACATGCAGCCTAATAATCCTTTAATAATCCAACAGCTCAATCAGAATAGAATACATCCATGTAAACACCTCAATTGGAATAGTCTAGTCCAACTGAGGCCAGTCGGAATATAATTTCTATCCGATTCAGCGAGGTGGGTAAACCTCTAAATACTCCGTTAAATAAAAGAATAATATCCGTGTAAACGCCTGAACCCAATTACACTCCAATCCGAACGTGTATGTTCTGCGCATGCGCGGCGCGTCACAGCGAAAGGTTTATACCATTCAACACGGCTGGACCTCACGTGATGTTCCCTGTCATGGTAACGTTTTCTCTAAGCGCTACTCCACGCATGCGTGTCATTTTGCATCAGACTACTTGTAGCGAGCATGTAAACGAAGATTTTCATCAGACTGTTGAACAGAGTGAAAATAAACACCTCAGTCTGAGTCTGTAATCCGATTGTTTTCAGTCGGATTGGCAAAGATCTTTACATGTAAACACACTTACTTGTCTACTCTTAATGAGAGACGCCGCGCACGGTCCAATCTCAACATGAACTACGGATGACTCACAGGGGCAAGTAGAATTTGCATTAAAATCGCGTTATTATTTGTTATTAAGTGTTATTATTGCGTTATATATATAAGGGGTGTTGAACACACAAAAACATACATACATAATCTCACAAAAAAGTGACTGCACCCCTCACATTTCTGTAAATATTTTATTATATTTTTTCATGGGACAACCTTATAGAAATGAAATTTGAATATAACTTAGTAGTCAGTGTACAGCTTGTATAGCAGTGTAGATTTACTGTCCTCTAAAAATAACACAACACACAGCCATTAATGTCTAAACAGCTGGCAACACAAGTGACTCCACCTCTCAGTGAACATGTCCAGATTGTGCCCAAGTGTGTCGGTGTCCCTCCCTGGTGTCACTCAGTTTAGTTACAAGGTTCCAGGTGTGAATGAGGAGCAGGGCTGTTAAATTGGATGTTCTGGGTACAATTTGCTCTTACTGGCCACTGGATATTCAACATGGCACCTCATGACAAAGAACTCCCTGAAAATGTGAGAAAGAGAATTGTTGCTCTCCACAAAGATGGCCTAGGCCATAAGAAAAAAAAATATAAGTGCCAACACCTTGAAACTGAGTTATAGCACGGTGGCCAAGGTCATACAGAGGTTTTCCAGGACATGTTCCATTCCGAACAGTCCAACCAAAAGAACAAAACAGGTCAACAAAAGAAGTAGAGTTCATGTGTTCAGCGTCATATCCAATGGCTGGCTTCAAAAAAGAGACACATAAGTGCTGCAAGCATTGTTGCAGAGGTAGAAGAAGTGGGAGGTCAGCCTGTCAGTGATCAGACCATACGCCGCACAATGCATCAACTCTGTCTGCATGTCCGTCATCCCAGAAGGAAGCCTATTCTGAAGCTGATGAACAAGAAAGCCTAGAAACAGTTTGCTGAACACAAGCAGTCTAAGAATATGGAATACTGGAACCATGTACTGTGGTCTGACAAAACCAAGATAAACTTGTTTGGCTCAAATGGTGTCCAGCATGTGTGGCGGTGCCCTGGTGAGGAGTACCAAGACAATTGTCTCTTGCCTACAGTCAAGCATGGTGGTGGTAGTATCATGGTCTGAGGCTGCATGAATGCTGCCAGCGCTGGGGAGCTGCGGTTCATTCAGGGAAACATGAATTCCAACCTGTACTGTGACATTTGGAAACTGCGCTGTTTTCCAACTCGATAACGACCCCAAACACACCTCCAAGATAACTGCCTTGCTGAAGGTAAAGGTGATGGACAGGCCATGTATGTCTCTAGAGCTAAACCCAATTGAGCACCTGTGGGGCATCCTCAAGTGGAAAGAGGAGGAGTGCAAGGTGTCCAACATCCACTAGCTCCATCATGTCATCATGGAGGAGTGGAAGAGGATTCCAGTAGCAACCTGTGCAGCTCTGGTAAATTCCATGCTCAATGCAGTGACCTAATAATCACACAAAATATTGAAAATTTGGACATGTTCACTGAGAGGTGGACTCATTTGTGTTGCCAGCTATTTACACATTAATGGCTGTGTGTTGAGTTCAGAGGACAGTAAATCTACACTGCTATGCAAACTGTACAGTGTGAGTTATTTCCAAGTTTCATTTCTATAGAAATATACAGAAATGTGATGGGTGTACTCACTTTTGTGAGATACTGTGTATATATACACGTGCACACACACACACACACACACACACACACACACACACACACACACACACACACACACACACTATTTTTTTTTCACTTTTTAATTAAGCACTTCTGTTTTGAAGTTCAGCATCTGTTCCAACTATTTAGCAAACCTCAGGCATAATAAATATTGTCACATGCACTGTATATTGTGAAGTTCAAGTAGTGCAATATTACATGTTCACCATAATCACCCCAACCCACTTCACTGGTAATCCTCATTCCTCCTGTAAAACAACATTCAACATATGCCCATTTCAATCAGACAGCTTGTCATTTCACATATTTCCCCAGATGAATGAAAAGAAAGAGTGTAGCTTCACTATTCATCATAGTTTTTTAGCCCTGTGGAAAAAACCCTCTCTTTAGCCAGGGTAAACTGTGGACTACACAAAGGCCAGTCAATGGAATGATTGATGCTTCGCTGTAATCTTCTGAGCCAATCAGAGCTATGGATTTAACCCAGCAGCAGCTCACCAGGCTCCTTGAGACGGGTTAATGTGCGAAGGATAACAATCACCTGAACAAAGACAAGCTGACAAGCTGCCTCAACTGAGCTGCAGAGACACACTCGATTGCTGACCTTGACGAGCACGTCCACCTGCAGCATTAGAAATTATGATCAATACTGTCAAGACTTGGACCAAGAAACAGACAAACGTATCGAAGCCCTGATTACAAATCAGACATATATGTAAAGATGTGCCTGCTGTAACTAGAAAATGTGGTAAGTTACTCAAATGAAAGCTAAACAATGAATCCAACTCCAGCCTAATAAGGAATAAGGAAGCCCAACAAGAGCACAATTAATGCATTTCATTCATTATCAAGTATACAACGCAAGTTCACAGAAATCTAAATATCATATTGCACTATTTAAATTTCCCTATGAGCAGAGAACAGCAGTCATGCATTTAAGGCCAAGTACAAGTTGGAAGGCCACTTTCTGTTTCTCACTGGACCCAGAAAATCCAGTGATCACAACGTTACATTTGTGAAAAAGAGCATCTGGCAGACAATGTTGAACATGGAGAATCCTACCTCTTCCAAATGCCTGAGAGTCTGTGTTTAGAAACTGTCTGGATTCCATTCTGCTAAAGGCCTGATTCAATAGGAGCTTTGAATGGAAGTGATTTCCTAGCATTGTTGCAGGTCAGCTCTCCTGGCTAATTTTTCTGAGTGCTGGTAAATACAAGAAAAAAAAAATATGCTATTGTGCATCTTGCCATGTAAATGGACTACTAAGGAATGTGATGCAAAATTAGTGGAATGGAGGTCAAACATCATTCAAACAGAAGTCAGAAATAAGGTAGAAAGATTAAAAAGGACAAAAGGCACTTTATAATCAAGTGCATAATTCTTCACGCATTTCAGAATTTCTATACCTTAGTTTGTTTTTAAGAAATAAAACCACAAATGTCACTTGGGTCATTTGACAGAATTCAGAGCCAGTATTTAAGCAGAGAGTTAATAAAATTATACACCTTAGCCTCATTGGTTTGACAGAATTCAGGATTTCATCACTGTCAAGTTCACCATAATATACAGCATGCACTGCACAAATGCTTCAAACGACCATTGGAAATCCCAGTGGTACGACACCAATCCCAGCACTTGTGAATGCCAGAGACAAAGCTTTTTACCCTTTAAGTCTGAGAAAACTATCCAAAAGGTAAGAAATCTAATTAGAGTGCTATCCTTAGCTATTCGCTTGTTGTCCTCCACATCTAAAGAGCAATTTCAGTCATTTGTCTGTTCAGTTCTCTCTACTGTAATCACAGTTTAAAGCCTTAAAGTTACCACTTTTAATGCAGCTGCAATAAAACATTTAGCTTTCTAGCATAATTGTTAGCTTCTTGGCTTACTTCTGAATCCATCTGCAGGCACAAATAAATGTATGAATCAATGTATGAATAGCAGAATGAAAGACTGAATTAGTGCTCACACAACAACAAAAACACAAAGCAGGCCACCTCCAAAAATGAACCCAAAGCCATTGTAATTGCATCACAAGGGGCTCTTCCTAGTCTTTAAACCAGAAAATCGTACTCTAGACCAGGGGGTCAAACTTGACCAGTAAAAGACCCATATTAAAAAATCTCATCAAATCTGTGGGCCAGAAATAAATGGGTTTTTTTTTAACTGGCCGTTGTTTATTCAAATATGCAACTGTATATCTGCAACTTCAACAGTAAAATTCAGACACTTGTAGTAGACCTTGAAAAATTACATGGACATACAAAGTACTCTAAATGCAGATGTGCCCAGGAGCTCAGGCTTTTAAACCTACATATTTACTTGAACTAGATGCCTGGCATCCTTTCTTTGCTGCAAGTGCATTAAGACTTGGGCTCAATTTCAGAGCTGCTGAGCTGACATTAATGTTTCTGCTGGTTGAACTGTAGCTAAAATGCATTTTTATGGTATGACTGGTGTGAAATTGCACAGAATTGTGTAGAACTGAGATGTAACCACTGCCCATAGACTGTTGTTGGGGTAGGAGAGTCATTAGTTTGGAGTAATATGAATTAATTAATATAATTTATGAATATAATTAATATTAATAGAAATTTAAAATACTTCTGCAGGCCAGATAGGATTGTGTGGCAGGCCTCGTGTTTGACACATGGGCTCTAGTCACTACTGCAACACTGCCAAGCAGGTTTTATTGTGCAGTATAATGATTCAAGAAAGCATGCATTTGGCTTTTAGCTTCCCGTATCTGTACAGGGTTCTGCATCCTTTACATCGTCATAGGAGGGCTTCACAATCCATCTGAGCCAATACAAAACAGCAGCTGCACGAAGTTAATACCATCCTACACAATGAAGGTTACAACAACAGCCAGACACAGCGTTCCTCCTCCGCACACACTTCAAGAGTCTGCCAAGGTTATACAGCACGGTGCACTCTAATTGGCACAGTACTCAAATAAAATTGAATTGAATAGCTGTAACAGGAGAAAGGTGACCTTCACGTTAATCAAAATTCCTAGCGCGGTTAGCCAGCTCTACCTAAAAGACAGTCAGTTTACCCACTGATTCGATCAGAGTAAATACTTCCAACACCACAGACCACCCACTAAATCCTAAATACTATGTCATGAACGCCAAAAGTGATGCAGTCAAAGAATAATAGAGGGAGATCAAATTGAATCATTTTTAGTATTAACAATATACTAATACCGAAACCCTGATTTGATCCCAATTCTGAACGATACTTCTTTATACTTTTTTGAAAGTGGGTGTGGCTTAATCCAGAAATGAACAGAATTTGCTAAAGTGGGTGCATTTGCTCACTGTAAGTGATGATAGAATAACCAAACAGCTCTGAATTTATCAATAGGCTTGCAGAATATAACAGACAGCCAATCAGCAGTCTAGATTTTGTGACAATTTCTTTTAGTTCGGCCGGTTACACACCGCAATGGCTACAGCACATCACCTTTCACATGTGAGTATCTGTTTATTGGTCTTAAAGTTAGCAGAGACAAGTTCTCTTACTGGCAAACTTGCCACAATGAACACAGAAAATGTCCATTTCTGCCAAAATCAAATGCTTCTCTTGGCTATTGTTTTATTACTGGTGTACCGTTATTAGCGGGAATGAAATGAGTCAAGAGTCAGATGTTAAAACAGGCAGATAATGCGGCCAGTGAAGCGCTGATGTGCTGCTAGAAGAAGAGGATTTATGCTACATTTCCTCGAATATGATGCACAAAATCATAGACGCGTTTCCACTGCAGCAAACTAACCCAGGGTTTGCCTGGGAGCGGACTGAGACCTGTGACTTTTAGCAGACCACAGTTCGGTTCTTTGGTGTGGAAGTAAGCAGAGGCGCATGTTCACACCCGTCAAAACAAACCGACTCGCACCAATTGAAATTTGGCATTAAATTATCATTTTTCGACATTCTGTAGAATTTAGGTAATTTTGTCAGCACCAAATAGGTGATAGATTTTCGATACCCAGCCCATTTGGACCATCTGGCTTGAGAACCACTGGACTGACACACTGGCCAAATAATGAAAACTTTACAGGACAAACAATTGAAAAAATGCATATAAATATGTCCATCAAACTATTTCTTACTGCAAGAGAAAGTAGCTGGATAATTTAAAATATGCATTATCATATTGTTAAGTGGCAAGTAATCACTGCAGAAAAACATTTTTTATCAAGATATGTTCATGAGGCAGTCACGAAGCCCTCAGTACTTCTGTCAGGACACTGTCAACCTGCACCATCCCACTGCATGAGTAAAGCCTGAAGGGTGAGGTGGCATAGTAGATTTTCCGGGTGCGGTACAACATTTCGTGAGAGTGTCAGTACCTTCAGGCATGCCTTTGTCTGTCGTCAAGGCTGAGAAATCTTGCACTACAATAAAAAAGCCTGGGGAGACCACCAGAAAGTAAGGTGATGGCTCATTTAGTAAACACGCCAAAATTGCTCATGAAAGACGTGGGATCTCCATTAAGAGAAGAAAAACAAAAGAGTCCTGCACCCGTCATCCTGAGCTCCACTATAACAACAGAACTCTGGTTGATTCTCATGAAGACGTCTGCCATGTTAGTCAAATTTGACCATCTCCCATTCCACGGTTCTCCTTCATGTCACTATCCTATGTGAAATACATTGTGCCTATTAAATACAACATAACTGCACCATCTGGTTCCAAAATCAGGACAGTTTTGAAGTTAAGCAACAATTAATGGATCAAGAATGAAGCTTTTGTGAGTCAAGATGCTTGAAAAAAAAATGTCTGTCTTATCTTGGCGCAGACCCTTTAAGATAGGGTTGTCCAAAGTCCGGCCCCAGGGCCAAATGCGGCCCACAGACAGATTTAAATGAGCCTCCGGCGTCTGTTTTACAGTGTATTATAAGTGCTCCATCAGCCAGTACGTTGCAGTTCTTCCTTTCACCTGATGGTGGCAGCTGACCATTTAGCAAACAATATTTAGTCAAGACTACAGACCCAAAGCTCAAACTAAACACTGAAAACTGCCGACTGTGGCGAGATGTTAACTCCTGATCAGACTAAATTCAGTAGTTCAGCAAATATTACCCTTCAAGGTCGAACTAAAACACGGCTGCACTGCGTTTATTTGATATGTAAAGAACATTAACAAAACCAACAATTTATAGATTGTTTAGTTCATCTCACAAATTATATTTTTCAACAAGTAAAGACTTAATCAGGAATATGATTAGTACATCTGACATGTTGTACTGTTACTCTTAAACAACTGAATTATTTATTGTAAGTGCTTCTCCATCCAAACTGTCCTGAATGACCAATTCAACAATAAAAGAAGGCATCTTTCTCACCTCGGGCATCTTTCATACAGCGATGGGAAACACGATAGCTCACAGAAAGCTCAGATTCTATTTTCTGATATTTTGCAAAAAACTTTATATTTTGAATCATTTGTGAGTAATGTGTCAGCCCTCGGGTATTTTAACAGAGTATGATCTGGCCCTCTTTGAAAAGTTTGGACCACCCTGCTTTAGGTGAACCCAGGTAATATTTATGGTTCAACTCGGTACAAAACCTTTCTTTAAACTGCATATTTTGCACAAAATACTGTGAAATGTTGAATAATAAATCATAGTTTTTAATGGCAGTTTTTAAAAGTGACACTACCACCATTTTTTCCCCCTCAAGTCCACATAGTTCTGCCTCAACTTCTGCCTGAATTTTGTTCTGAAATACTTAAGCACTCATAAAGATCAAAACATGCATACCTCAAGTGAAGTAAAGGCACAAGTGAGACATTTTGATGATTTGTTGGTGTGCAATGTCCTGTTGGTGTGGAATGTTGGTGTGGAATTTCAGGCGTAGGATGCGACTGCCTTTACATTTACATTTACCTGACGCTCTTATCCAGAGCGACTTACAATTTGATCATTTTACACAGGTAGGCGAAGGTTGTGTTAGGAATCTTGCCCAAGGACTCTTATTGGTATAGTGTAGGGTGCTTACCCAGGTGGGGGTTTGAACCCTAGTCTACAGTGTAGAAGGCAGAGGCGTTAACCACTACACTAACCAACCTTTAGAAGCAAAGTTTCAAGAGCTTGTTTTATTTTAGCACTACCATGAAGGTGGCAGTTCCCTGTTGTAGGCTATTAATGGGCCTATATTAAGGTAAACGTTTTCCACAACTGTCCTCAATTTAAAAAAAGAAATCTGGTGTAACATAAACTTTAGGATATACTATTCACCCTATAATTTATACAGCCCAAGTACGAACATTAAGATCCAAAACGGCCCCACATTTAATTACTACATTTTATAATATTATTTATTTATTCAGGTTGCTGAATTCGGCATTAAATAACTGAATATTGAACCTCCCAGGCTTTCATTTTCAGATGTGAAGTGCCATTAATGGCTAAAGTGAAGTATTAAGTCATGGAAAAAAAGTGATCGGTGACCCTGGTGCCACAGTTCATTCACAGAAATAATTTTTTAATTTGTTAAAATGGGACAAAATTTACTTCGAAGGCAATATACTTTTGGGGGGCACCAAAGTACAGCCTGTGTGTGGGAAACACTGAAGTGTGCTTCATCACAGCACTAGCAGCAGGACGTGGTGGCTCACAGGAAACAAAATCAATGATCTGTGTCTTCAGAACAGTGTTGTTGGAGCTTTAGAGTCCTAGAACCAGTCCAATCTAAACACTGGACCAGGCTCAAATAGACCCCGGACACCACGAGAACACTGCTGGAAACTGGGTGACCTCTTGGATACAGTGGTCACTCACTGCTGCTGCTCTATCGAGCAAATGGAGCTTGAAAAAAAGAAAAAAAAACAAAAAAAAAACAACACGTTTCCTGAAAAAAAACTGAAAGCACAAAGCAGTGTCTGCAGACCAGGATGGTCAGATGCCAGAAACCAAAGCAAACCACCAGATCAGACTTGTGCAGCATAAGACCAGACGAACCACTACACTTACCATCTTTTGACACGATTTAATGTTAAATTTCACTATTCAAACCGATTTCAGTCAGCAGTCGAGACTAAAAATGCTTAGAAAGTGAAAAAGAAAATCAAAAATTACATTCATACCTTCACTCCAACATGTGTGTCAAGGTTATCTACGCATCTAGGCATCACCTTAGCTAATATTAATTAAATATGTGTTAGGTGAAGTCATAACTCTGCTGAAATTAATCAAATTCACTCCAAGGGATCCACATGAAATTAAAATAAAATAAATTATACTGTCTGAAAAATGAACAGAACGTGCAGCAACGCTACAACAGAAAAGGCTTAGAGGTATATTGTTATAAGAGGTATAAGTCTCATTAGGACACGCTAATAGCAACCAATACCATCTATAAACAAGCAATAAAGTCCTGTTAGAAAAACAGCCTTGATTATTCAGTTTAAAAGCATTGTTTTCAACTTCCACCGCAGGCCTGGATCAACAATGTACATGCAAATATATTCAGATGCATGATAATTCTACAAGCCAGAACTAAAGAACAATCAACATTCGATAAAAGCGGACACAGGGGAAACTTCAATAGAATCAATTGTCCAATAGACTGAAGCACATTCACCAAAATCCCAACAAGGAAGACAAAAGCACTGCAACCACTAAGGAAAGCCCATATGCTGACAACAGGGTTGCCATGCTCTATTGTCCTTGTTCATCATCCATGCTGTTCCTTTAATTAGTTGCTAATTAGAAATGCTGATATTCATTACAACATGCAGGCACTCATACAAATGTAGAACAATGCATGCTGATGCCTGGGGCACACGTGAATGTGAAACTCAATGACCCCATTTAGTTCCCAATCCATAGAGACAAAACGCACGCAAAACATTGGGCTATCAGCCGGAGAAGAGGGGCACAGCAGGCACAAGGGCACACGACGGGCTGGCTGCACAACACCAGAATGACGTTTGCAAGTCTAATCACTCATAGTGAGCTGCCAGTTTGCTGGACTCCTTACATAAGCCTCCTTATCGACAGCAATAAAACAGGCAGCAAAGTCTGCAACCCAAACACTAGTTGTTTGTAGAAACTGGTTGTGTCCAGATGTTGGGGTAAATATGAAATTCCTGTCAACTATTACAAGAAAAGAAACAGCGTCTGTTTGGCTAGGCTGTATAAGAATAATATTATTGTGGTTAATTACATCACAGTGTGGTTTTCAATGTATACTGTGGGCAGCAGGGATGCACCAATAAGGGAACCATGGGCCGATCCTGATGTTTTCCACAGTCAAATCTCCTGTTGCTGATACATAAACATTTATAAGAGGGATAAATTGGGACTAAACACACCTTTCTTATGAAACTTTTAGCGTAGTAGCCTAGCATCACCAAAACATTTTGCCCTTTCAATGTACAATAAATACATTATGTTTTAAATGCAGGGTGATTCAAAAAGATTCAACCGATTTTAAAGCACCATATTTTTACAACTGTGAGGCGTCCAGAAACCAATCACACAGGTCACTCACAAAGCACAGCGAGTGAATGGTGGAAGAAAAAAAAAAAAAAAATCAAAAAAAAAAAAAAAATCACTGCATTTATAGCTCTGGGTAGTATTTTTAAATGTGGTTGGTTGATGTAGTGCGTAACACTTCTGTCTTCTACACTGTAAAACACTTCTACACTGGGGTTCAATCCCTGCCTGGACAAGCAGCCTACACTGTACCAATAAGAGTCCTTGGGCAAGACTCCTAACACCTCCTAATACCTTTGCCTACCTGTGTAAATTGATCAAACTGCAAGTCGCTCTGGATAAGAGCATCGGCCAGATGGCATAAACGTAAATGTGGCACAACTGATATTTTTTCCTCTCTTCCTTGTCCAAATTCAGAGGAACTAAACATCTTACACACTGTGTGTCATGAAAATGTCTGGAAGCAACATGACGTTATATTTTTACCATATCACTCAAACCTAGTTTCATGCACCACAGCAAGGAAATGCCTCTGGTCATATTCTAAAGACGTGACCCAAATACATCCCTTTTGTAATAAAAGAGAAAATAGAACTGCCCCCCTTATGAGAAACATACTACACACAGATTTTACATCAATTGTTAATATCTCCTTACAATGCAATCCTAAAAGATATAAAGATTAAAAGAATCTTAAAGAACAACTGGTTCTTTAAAGAAACATCTGTAAATGCAAGGAGCCTCTGTAAAATTGATAAAAATGCTCCACATACAATGTTTACATTATGATGCTACGAACAATTCAGGAATCTGTGTCGGCTATGTGCAGAATGCACTCTCAATTTGCATTTAAAACATATGTTAAAAGCCATTTTTCACTCCTAAGTAACAAAAGCACACAGCAAATCCTGCTCCCTTCATCTCCTCACACAGCTCTTGTTACTCAAGTGTCGTCCAACCTCAAGGAGCATAAGAGAACTTCCCCGGGCCACACAGGCATCTCGATACAGAAGAAAAACGATAGGAGGGCTAGGCCGGCTAGAGTCAAGCTTAATAAGGAGGATATAGGTTTACCCTGTTAGAGTTCAATGTCTAGCTTTGCAACAACATCCAGCAGAGCGCCATGGAGGATTAAAGAGACCTGCAAGCATTCGACCTTTAAACGTAAAGGCAGTCTTTTACAACGGTGCTCTGAATGTGGTGCGTAGCAGAGCTAAACTGCCTCTTGCTGAGTCTGAGTGACACATTCTCATCCTGACTTGCTGATCTTTTTCAAGACAGACGTGCCGGACGCTGTAGTGATGGATTAGTACAAGGAGAGAACCCTCACCTCTACCCTGCCCTCATTTCTCTGCATCTGTTAACACTTTCACCGATGATGTCTTCATCCCAAGTCAACGTGGCGAATCGCACACACCGCCTCTCTACGGGGAGCCTATTGACGCTGGATCAAGTAAGGGGCACTCTGCTTCCTAGCATGGGGCCCACCATTGACTCCTGGTACAAGCATGAGACTGGGTCAAAAGAGTGAACACAGCTAATTACTTCACAACAGAAGGATCAAGACAACACAAGGAGGCACAGTAGGGCCCAGTCAGTACACTGAACAGCTGATAACATTGGCTGAAATAATTGTCCAATAATTAGTGGGGTTTTAATCCATCTCTCACATGAAAATCGTTCACTCTTGAGGATGTTATTGTTTCTGGTCATTTTTGTAGAACTGCTTAAGTGGCAGTCATTATATGCTTGCATCCTTCACAACAATAAAAACAGGTAAATTTGAACATCATGGTTAAATTAACTGGAAATTGTATACAAATGTGACATTTAGCACAGGATACCATGTTAAAATATATAAAAAACTAAAAAATTTCTATGAGAAGAACTGATGAAAAATAAGAAAAATAACTAACAGAAATCTAATTATTGAAGGTCCACCTGACACACTTCCATCATTTGTGCATGTCAAGAGTTTGTATGGTTCTGCTGTTTGAGTTTAAGAAACATAATGACTGAAAATGACCATCATATCAGTCAGTATTAAAGCTAAAACCAGGGTTCAACATTCACTTTTTCCTCGACTTGCTCTGCGCTGTCCAGAGTTTATACTGCCCCAAACATATTTTTGCGTTTAAAAATATTTCTCAAATTTAAATAAGCACACATACGCAAAACTCTTTAGAACTTGTGTGACAACCTTCTATAAACTGCATGATCAGAAAAGAACAGTTCAGCTTTTTTTGCTTGCCTTTTTAAGGTCAGACCTACCAACTGTGCAAAATAGTTCCAGCATGGCTGGTCAACATCGTCCCACTGAGGAGATAAAGCTCTTCACTCACTTTGTTGAATCCTTCCACAGACCTTTTTAAATCATGAGTCACGCAACAAATGATTACCAACAAACAACACTATCAGCTCAATTTAATTCCATGTAAAACTGTAGGACACCATTTTTCCAGACCGTTTGCTCATAAAAGTGCTGGAAGGAAACATCACATACATTGTTCACTGTCGAAAGTAGCTGATGACCAAACAATCATTAGCCATGTTTACACGCAGCCTAATAATCCAACTAACAGCCCAATCATCCAAAAGAAATATGTCCATGTAGACACCTCAATCGGAACAGAGTATTCCAACTGAGGCCATTCAGAATACAATGTCTGTCTGATTGGCTGACATGGGTAATCACATATATAACCTGTTAAAACGTAACCACCACCACCACCACCACCATGTAAACGTCTGTATCTGATTAAATTACCAATCAGAAAGTTTTAGCATGTTCTTAGCATGTTCATCACGTCATAGTGAAAGGTTTATAACGTTCAGCATGGCGAAGCAGAAACTGGTCTGCAGAGGAGACAAAGGCTATGCTTTGATCTTTAAATGACGGCGGTGGGACAGACGTCCAGCTTGTGTCATCGAACACGACGCTCGCCTCTCGTACTTCTTCAATAAGTGCATGTGAAGTACGTTTACCTGAGTCTGACATCATTTTAAAGCAATTAAAAACACAAGCACTGCTCACTGCTGCTCATCTCACACTGACTGGACTCACGTGATGCTCATTGCCATTGCAACGACTACACATGCATGTAATTTTGAAATGGATTACTTGTAGTTTGCGTGTAAATAGAGTTTTTTTTTTTCCATCAGATTGTTGAGTGGAGTGGATGAATAAACACCTCAGTCAGAATCTATAATCAGAATGTATTCAATCAGACGGGCAAAAATGTAATAAGTGTTTTGTTTTTTTTAGCCGAGAAAGAAAACCACAATTGAAATATAAAGTGTCTGCGTAGACCTGCTTCAAAAAACCTTACAAATGATTTGAATGGTAATGAAAATGCGAAACAGTGATTAGAAACGCTGGTTGTTTCAAGGTTTCACGGTTTCTATGAGGAACATTAGCAGAGCGATTTATAACCTTTCTTCACGTCGAGTAGCAACAGGAGGTAGAACGCCCAAGAGCTTCTCCACTACAGGTCTTGACAGTGCTTCAAAAAAAAAAAAAAAAAAAGAAAAGAAAAGAAAAAAAGGACATCCCACTCGAAATGCACAACAGATAAAAAGAAGCAGATAGGAAAGTCCCTGGCCGCACAACGACCCTATTTGCAGCCACAGAACTCAAATGCCAAAAGGGCAAATTCTAACTACAAAATGTAATAACTGAAATTCACTGCCTTCGCCGTCCAATCGTTCTCTGTCTGACAAGGACATTGGATTTTGTGGCATGAACTGCAGCCCCGATGCTTTAATAATTTATAGCTTTTTATTGTTTTTTTTGCACCAACGTGTTCTGATTTTGGATCTGTTTTCAGCCAAGGATTTTCATTTTGGTGCACCATTAATAACAAAAATAAATCTAATAAAAATATATCTGTCGAGAGCATAAGCCAGGAATTTTTAGACCCTTATAAAAAAGTAACAGCAATAAAATTTTCACATCAGTCAGGCCATAAGCTAAACATGTAAACAGCAGCAAAAGGGGCACAGTGTGTGTAAAACTGGACAGAATGTGCTGCTACCATTTGTTCATGCAGCACCCACTCGAGTATGACTCACCGTCCTTACATCACACATCCTTATAATGGCGCAAGGGAAGGGAGGTGGGGGTGGTGCTAAACGTATAAAGATGCCTTCCCCATCACTGAGCAGTGAATACCTTTCAAATCAATTGTCCTTCCAAATTAGAAATGTGATTACACTGTTACTCATTATTATACAAACAGCATCGCTCACTATCGCCGAGTGTGCAGCAGTTTCTAAGCTGAAATGGGCAAAGCGTTCACTTAATGAAATTACCAATGAACCCAAATGCAAACTGCAATCGCAGCCCTTCATCTGCGAGATGGCATCATTATCGTAAAAGAATAGCCCTGCATTCTCGGAGACCCGTCTATCAAGCAGATCAAGCAGAGCTGCATGTGTAAAAATGTGCTTGCTGATAACAGAAGTATTTTAATGAACTGCTGCCATATAAAGTGGCCCAGTTATATGAACAACAGTCGAGGAGGTGGAATCTCTTGCCTTCCACTGCATAACGAATGGAGCTCTCTGCCAAGCTTTGGCCACAGATGTTGTTCCCATACTCTGTAAACACAAGGGGTCTGGGGAGTGATCAGAACTAAAATAGAAGCAAGGTCACATGTGATTTCTGTTTAAGGATCACCACCGCTTGAGCATAAAAATCCATCATTCACACTAAATATGCTTGGGAAAACATCAAGACCTGGCATTAGAGGCTAGAACGCAGGAAAAAAATGACAGCAGCACTGTCCGCTTTAATCTGAGGGCATGCACGTCCGTAACAGGTGACCCATGCAGGAATTACAGACTGAATGTAGCCCTCCTGTTTTGGAGGATCAAAAGCAGATATTCATTAGGCTGTTCAGTTGTTTCTTAAATCACTGTGCATGGCAGCATCATTATTTCATAGCCAAAGGAGCCAGAAGTAAAAGGTCTGAAGTTGATGTTGGAAAATGCTCTTGTATCTGAAGTCTTGCTTTTGTCTCTTAACAGGACCAAAGAAGAAAACTAATAGTGCAGCAATTCAAGTATAACTGTCCTCAGTGTAAAATTGCAAAGAACGTCTGCTTTTCATCGTTTATGTACATAATAACATTAAAAGATTCAGAGAATCTGGAGAAATCTCTGTATGCAAGGGACAAGGCCAAAAACCAGTACTCGCTGGTCGTGATATTTGGACCCTCAGACGGCACTGCGTTAAAAACAAACATGATTCTGTAGTAGAAATCACTGCATGGGCTCAGAAACACTTCTGAAAAAACACTTTCTGTGAAAACTCTAGTTAAAACTCTAAAACGCAAAGAAGAAACCACATATAAACAGGACCCAGAAACGCTGCCACCTTCTCTGGGCCCGAGCTCATACAAAATGGACTAAATGGAAGTGGAAAAGTGTCCTGGGGTACAACAAATCAAAATTTTAAATTCTTTTTAAAAATCATTGGCCTCCAGGCTAAAGACCACACAGTTCAAAAGCCAGTATTCATGATGGTATGGGGTGCATTAGTACACAAAGCATGGGTGACATGCACATCTGTGAAGGCACTATTAATGCTGAACAATATACACGTTTTGGAAACATATGCTGCCACCCAGACAAAGTCTTTTTCAGGGAAGGCCTTGCTAATTCCAGCAAGACAAAGCCAAACCACATTCTGCACATATTACAACAGCATGGCTTCATATTTAAAGAGTCCAAAAGTGCTAAACTGGCCTGCCTGCAACCCAGACCTGTCACCACTGAAAACATTTGGTGCATTATAAAATGAAAAACAAAACAAAGGTGACCCTGAACTGTTGAGCAGCTGAAATCCTACATCAAAGAAGAATAGGAAAACATTTAACTTTCAAAACTACAGCAGTCCGTCTCCTCAGTTCCCAAACATTTACAGAGTGTTGTTAAAAGAAGAGGTGACGGAAACACAATTGTTTGGAATGTAGTGTTGGCATCAAATTTAAAATGGGCTTTTAAATAAATAAATAAATAAATAAATAAATAAATAAATAAATAAACATACATACATACACACACACACACACACACACACACACACACATATACACACACACACACACATATACACACACACACACACACACATAAAATCTCAGTTTCAACATTTGATTTGTTGTCTTTGTACTATTTTCAGTAAAATATATGGTTTAAATGATTTGCACATAACTGCATTTTGTTTTTATTTACATTTGCACAGCAAGCCAACATTATTGGAAATGGGGTTGTAGATGTAAACAACTAACTAATGTAGATGTAAACACGCTCAATTTAAAGCCAACATTCTGCAGTTAAACCTCAGTTGTTGTTGCAAATCTAAGCACTGGAGCACAGAGCTAAAACAAAAATAGTTGCTGTCCAATTGCTTACAGCCTGCACTGTAGCTGCCAAGAAGCCATAAAACCAAGACAACGATCAGTCCATTTAAAATAGCTTTTACCACGTACCCTAATAAACAGTCAGCCTCCAATTATGAGACTGAACCCCAAACTAAATTCATGCAAATGCACACAACCAAGTTGGGCCTAAGGCCACAACAGAGCAACCAGGTAGACCTGTATAACAAAACATTCTGGAGGGAAGAAAGAGTTCTTAATTATCTAGCAGTGATCCAACTGTAATTGATTGAGAAAGTAGCAAGCTTCCACATCAAACATACATTCTCCCGCTTTGAAATTTGAGCTCTGAATGAATGCCAAGTACAGAGACTATGTGACTGATGTTCCGATGTGGTCACAGTAGGTCACATTCCATTTGGCATATGACCCACTGCAACCAAACATCACACCAGCAACTTTCCAACACCCCCAACCAAAAGCCCCCCAACATCATGTTAGTGCTGGGCAATATACTGTGTGCGCCAGTGAGAGAGGGGACAAAATCAGGGTGCCTCAGATCTGAAAAAAAATCCTTGACGTTTCTGTTCCTCCTTCTATGCGAGATGACAACACTATGGGTCTGAAAGGATGTGTAGCTGTCAAGAAGCCTCACTGAGAAAATGAGCTAAATGAAAAAATCAAAACAAACAAAAGTTGTGCGTGAATACTGGACTCCAGAGTCTTCCCTATGCGGACCTGGACCTATATATATCCGATAAAACATGGAGAATCATTTCATTCCAACCGGGTGGTCCGATTTTAATCTAACAGAAAAGTTTAACTTTTCAAGCCTTTACGGTAGTGGCCCGGGAGACTCCCAGTCCAATCGCATGCATTGTACATATCACACATGATGCTACTCAGCCAATCAGATCTGTGCATTACGATGAGCACTGAGACTCCAGTGAGTGTCGCACACTCAGTAGAGGGATGAGGCGAGAAACAGCAGTAGGAGAAGAAAGTGAGTCAGAGGGAGGTTATTTTACATTGCCTGCTTTAAAAAAGAGAAAACTGACAGTACACATTATTGAAATATTACTGAATATAACTACTCGGCTACTTCAGCAAACAGTATATGGCACTGAATCATGACGCAAGTTAGACATTATGATGTTCTGGACCTTTGCTTGAGGACATTTTCTCTAACTGGACCTTATTGAATTGTAATTAAATACCCCTGGCATAGAGTATCAAGACTCAGGAAGACGTCTTAACTTAAATATCATCTGACAAGGTCACAAATTCAAAAAACATAATGACAATGAATGTCAGTAATACTACCCAGCACCACACGACCACAGTCTGTGAAAACAGCCCTGCAGAACATCAGCAGCATCTCCGAGAGCGATTACCCACGACTGGCAGCTTTGTCATGCTCAGTGCCAACAAAGCTAGTAACATTATGCAGGGAGGAAGAGCTACACAAACAACATTAATCTCTGCCCTGCCTCTTAAGATTTTCCGATGTGCTTTAATGTGGCCAGTACACTGGCAAATGAGATTTGTGGAGCTCTAGCAATTACATCACCTAGCTCTATGACAGTACACTAGCATCAGATTAGTGGCTATTTCTATCAGCCGGCAGAGCAGGAGGGTTCGTCGGTCAGTTCCAAGTTGCGCTGGACACTTCTGAGAAAGATTGTGGGGACACAGAGTTCACAGCCTGTAAACTGCCATAAATCCAATACCACCAGCTGCATGTTTTTCCTCTTTTGCTATAAAAGTGACAGAGAGATTAATGGGGCAGAACTTTAGTGTGGAAAGATGAGCTAATATCCATTTTAACATGGAACAGAAGCTCAAGCGATTCCAAGACACATTCTAAATAAACTGGCCAATTAAACAAAGAGCTGCACTCTGACCTTGAAAGAGCAGACAAAAAAATAAGATAAATATTAAGCACGCTATTTAAGAGGATTCCGCACCAGAATGTTTTGCATCTTATGGTACACAGTATGTTAGGATGGTTAACCACAGAGAGCAAATGCAGAGAATGTTAACAGACTAAACCTCTGAAAGTAACTGAATGAGTGTAAACAGCCCACAGCTTGTTCTACCCTTCCTACACCATGCATAACTCTTAATTAACCATGATTAGGACTGTTATTTCAAAAAGGTTCACACTCAAAGCTCAAGGCCAGGATTAATATAATGATCTGAATCAAAAGTATTAAAATATTTTTTATTAAATAAAAAATAAAACAGGATAAATTGGATAAAACATCAAACCAATCGTTTAAATGTCTGCGTAATTCAGTCACTGGGATGTCATTAACAGCGTTTTTGGTGTGAAATGGTTAATAATTGTTCATTCAACAACGCAAATACAACCTTTTTAATCAACTACCCAGTGAACCTACTCCAGTCTTAGAGTTTTCATATGTAGTGGTGATAATAGTAAAATAATAGTACGTATGAAAGAAAAAAAAAAAGTGTTTTCTGTGGGGACCACGTTGGATTACAGCAGCCTCACCATTAATGACATTTAAACAATATATTTTAGGCTAAAAACCTCACAACTATCGTACATCGTCGTCTCATCAAGCAACATGTGTGCATAACAACTTTTTGGGAGGAAGCTTTCCGAGGCATTCAACACGTTGACCATCTGATTAGTGTCACCACAAAAACGTTCAGACTCTAATCTTCTCTAGAACATGGTATTGTACATCAAACCATTCTGAATGACTGTTTACATCTTATATATTAGTATATTAAGTATATTATGCACTAATAATACCATGGTAGTGAAAAAATATGATCTCATCCTTACTCTAAAAGTAGTCCCTATTCATACTGCAATAGTTGCTAGTCTTCAACTTTTTAAAAATAATTTAAAAAAGAACAGAGAATAAAAATGCATGAATGGAAAACAAAACAAGTTATTAAATAAACTATAGGTCACTTCATAGCTATTGAGCTGCTGGTTAAATTAGGTCAGTTTCACTTTATACAAAACACTTCTTTACATATTAAGACAGGTAACAAAAATAAAATGCAAAACTTGAATAAACATCTCTGCATTTCTTCAGATTGTTTCTGCACTTACTGTGTGTGGGGTTAGATCCAGCTGCCAGTTTTTCCAAGTACTGTACTGTATTTCCTCAACCGAGGATGCAGCTACACGCTGTATTCCACGGTCCAGTGTGGTTTGTTGACACTGGCTCTGTGCTGCTCTGCCGAGGAATTGGGGAGGGATTACTACATGCTGTGAATGAGTCTGGCTATGTGAAGTGGCTTAAGGGAAGGAGCCTGTTATGAGAGGTCTCTAAATTAGAAAGAAAAAAAAAGAAAGCAGTTTTCCTAAACAAAGTAAAGTGTGCCTCAGTGGACAATGAAACCGTAGTGGCTCAAGAGTACTTTCAGCTGTTTTGACAAAATAACAGAGGGAGTGGTTTACACAGAGGGATGGGGAAAAAAAGGAAAGGAGGGGCCGAGACAAAGAGTGACCGAATGAAAGAACAAGACAGACAAGTAGAGCTAGGTGACCCCACTAAGCCTCTTTACTGTGGTGACTGTACTGTTTGCAGGCAGGAATGGTAGATTAGACTCCAGCAGCCACTTTAGATCTCTTCTCTGACGGCTAGCCATGCAGCATTATAGAGCTAAAATTAGCCCCCCCGACGATCGAGGATGGGATGCAGCGGACAAAGTACAATTCAAGGGTGTTATTACAGTGGGCAAGAAAAGCGACAGCCAATCAGACGAAAGAGGGTGCCCACTGACTGCACTGCTCAAAGCCATTTTAGCTTTTCTCCATTTGGCTGGGACTGCTTTGTACTGCTGGGCCAAGAGGAGACACGGTTTCAATCTCTCAAAACCAAAGACCAAATTCTGTGATGTGTGTAGAGCAATGAATTCAAGCAATCACTGGCTCTACAACTCATTACACACAGCCTCACAGCCAAAACAAGGGCCTAAAAAAGGCCAACAGTTATTGCTGGCTCATACAAGAATAATCAAGAAGGCAGGACAAGGTTATTTTGTGACCCTGTTGATCAGCTCTTCCCCAAACAAACGTCTCCGTGAACAAAGCATTACACAATTAGATGCTTCTAATACCAAACAAGAGAGCACATTGAAACAGGAGCAAAGCCACAAAGCCTGAGCCAAACCTATTTATCACCAGTCAACTGTTCAATCATCGCACACCACAAGATCCATGCAAACCTCCTTCCTCAAAACAAATCCACAGATGCCCCTAACGCCTGGAAAACAACCCATGCCCTATCATCATGCATACTAACCACTTCCTTGTTAGTGTTCATAACCGCAGTGCCCTCAGGAGGATTTCGAAAAGCTGCACTGGTCCAGCAACAGCTAGACAACATTTAGTGGACAATTACCAAACCTCAGTCATCTTCCAAAAGCCTAAACATGTAATCACCTTGAAGTCAGCGCTCCAGTGGATATGCAACTTTTGTAGAGTACATGCTTAATGAAATCCATGCAAACATTTTGCCCCAAATGGTTAAGCGGAGACCTTGTAGGAGCTGCAATACAAGACAATTATTTCCTTTTTCTAAGGCTTGCAAATGAATAGAAACTGACAAAATGTGCAGATAAAACCATTTTTAAAAGGCCCTTTTTAAAATGGTTTGAGTAAAGTTAAATTCAACATTATGCTGAATTGAAAAATATATATGAAGAATAAAAATGTACAAAATCAATTGCTAACAATAAAATCCTATTTGTTAGTATGCAGTTTATGACAGGTGGTAAGCTGTTATACACTGGTACATGTCTGGTGGACAATAGCCATGACACTCAGAAAAGCATATTGTGGCAAAATGTATCACAATCATAACTTCCATATCATTCACCCTTAGCTGTAGGTAAAAAGCCAGACAAAAACAACAGCAAGGAAAACCCGTCTAGCGGAACGCAGGGTGTGTTTATATATGTAGTCTGGCTCCTTTGGTCTGGACCAAATCAGAACATGATACACCGCTGCATTTTGGTTCTGGTTCTCTTAGCGTTCACACAAACATGTGATATATTGAGATGTAAACTCAAGTCATACAGAATAAAAGTAACAACCGTTTGGGCAGAATTTGTACATTTTGTGACGATAACTGGCAAAATATGCACCAAACTTCCGAAGCCAAACTGTTCTCTGGCATAACCAAAGAAGTCTTTGGACTTCTGGTTCACTAAAGAAATCAACCACAAAAGACACAATGCTTGGGTTTTCCAACAACAGCAAGCTGGGCAAAGTCACTGAAAAACATTAAAACTGGGCACTTTCATACATAACACATTTCATGTGGGCAGTGATGTGTATACAGAGCATTTTATAATGGGTTAAACCATTCTTTAGTCTTGCCACAGGAGGCGACTGTTTGTTCCTGTTTAGACATCTTTGGTATATAATGCGCTCATACTTCAATCAAACTGAACCAGGGTTATCTGGTGCGCACCAGAAAGCATTCTCACGTGTAATAACCACCAGCAGTCTAAGCAGGGTTTGTTTTAATCAAACCAACCCCGCCAAGTGTGAACACACCATTATACATACCAGAGCTAAGCGTTTTCGGTGTTAAGGGAACAGAGGTTTAGTAAGGTTTGCAGATGGGAAAGACATTATATTCATTGAGTCCAAACAATGAACCACCCATTCATTGTTTGAAGACAAAAGTTTAGTCCAAAGGATGAGCTACTCAGAGCACGTGGATACGTTCAACAAACAAACCCTCTCACCTAGATCCTTCACCTAGACAAGTGAACTGAATGCACCTGCAATTCTTCAGCAGTGCTGGCTGAATATTTCCATGGTATATCTCTGCTGATCTCTCCCTGAAGTCAGCAGAGGCGCCCTGCAACAAGTAATGAATTACAAAAACAAAGACTTGCTGAGCAGCTCTAAAGAGGCGATTTTAAAAAAAAAAAAAAAAAAAAAAAAAACACAATATGGCAGTTTCCAAAGACCTAAACAGTACACAGCTCGCATCAAGTGACACTCAGTTCCACCAGCTATGTGTAATGGCCAGGGGGTGACGAGCACCAAGACTCCACAAACCACAAGGGTCATTCTGAGCAGGCAAAGAGAAGTTTGAGTGAGCTTGAGAATGAAAACAAACCTCTATGGAAAATGAACTTCTCTTGATCCAAAGCTAGATGCAGTGCAAAAACACAGACACCCTCAATATATTGTTTATTAACTTTAGCAACTGGAAGCTTAACATTGCATCAACCTCAAACAACAATCTACTACTAGTCAAATGGGGTTTCTGTGAAGCTCGTGAATCACGGCAAAAGTTGCTATAATAGAAAGCATTTGTATGGCAGGGCACGGACAGATCTAATGTTATTGCAATATTATCCTCTGAAACACTGATATCAATGAAGGCTGCAATATGAAAACCTGCCTTTGACCAATCACAACATTTTCATTGTGTGCTGTGAGCACGATGACCTCGGACGTAGCAATATAATATGCAGCAATGTAACTACAAAAAATTCAATGAAAGGTTTGAAAACCACTGTCTAGTCAAAACTAGGTATTTGGGTGCAATAAGTTTCCTTTATAGCTGAGCAACACTGAGCTATAAGTCACCTTTATTGTCAATATTAAAATATGTACAGGACATGCAGTGCACTGAAACTGCGTTACTCTCAGACCCCATGGTGTAACAATAACATTAAATAGACATACATAAACACACACACATATATATACACACACACATACATACATATACACACACACACACACACACACACATATATATATGTATATATATATATATATATATATATATATATATATATATAAATAAACATCAATATATAAACATCAATATTGCTGCTACACGTCTACTTTGCATTATATGCTTTGAAATTAAAATTTGTGTTATTCTAAGCCAAACACATAGCAAATAACTAAAGCTCCACAAAATCAAATACAGACTCAAAAGATCAACAAAGTCTTGAACCTGGAAACGTGTGTATCAAGCTGCCATGTCCAGCTTGAGAAGTGGGCAATGTGATGATTTCATCACTGTTGTGATGAAGTTTATCATCGTTTAATGAGCACAATGTGGACATCGTCTACATGTAAAGAACTAGTTTAACTGCATGTTTAAGTCCCGTTTATTCAGAGTTAGTGCAGTACAGTATGTTAAATGTTGAACACATAATTGTGCCAGAGTTACCGATGGCTGTTTTTAAATGTGGTACCACTAGTGCACGGCATCTGCGCTTCATAAATATCACTATACGTATTGTGTATCGTGAAAAAGTCTTTCAGTATCGTAATGTAATATTTCTGCCACATAGCTCATACCTGCGCTTAATTGATGACTAACCAAGCTCCTGCTGAGAGGGACTTTCATAGTAACTGCTACAAGAGTAGTAGGAAAAACGTGGGTGTAGGTCCTGACACCAGTGACAGGATAGGCATTCCATGCATGCTAGTCAGGCTGTCAGTGTGAAAGAGTTCACGGAGGTCCACAACTGTCGTGCAAGTCTTGGCCTGCAATGTAAGGTACATGCAGAATGGATCCAAGGCCAGATGGGGATGTCCCCAGTTTAAATCAGCTGGAAAATCAGTTCACCACACAAGCATTAAGAGATAATCTAATGACATGAAGGGCTGGATGGAAAACCTGTAGGAATGACAGGTAATGTAATGCTACAGAGAAGCTGATTTAAACTGGAAAAAAACATTTTACTAGCAGGACAACTTTTCATGCTTGGTACATAAGTTTAATAAATCATACCTCAAAAGCCTATGGATTCCAAAATATGAACAGCCTGATGTGCTGTAAAACTAGCCTGGAATTATTGTCCATACACCACAAAAGGTTTCTCCAAAAAAAAAAAAAAAAAAAAAAAAAAAAAAAAAAAAAAAAAAGGACAAGTACATCATAAAAAGCCTTGTAGTTTTAAGCCATAATATACATAGACCACACAGCAACAAAGAAAGTTAGTTTTCTATGGGGTTGCTGTTCATATCAACATGATAATTCAATGGTTTATAATTAATCTATAAATCCTTCCCAGTTAGATTTTCACATGTCATCATGATCAAAGACTGCAAACTAATTTTGGCTTTATTTTGAATGGCGGGTGCATTAGGCGTTATTAACACAGCAGGAAAAGAGACCAATTAGTATTATTATCATTTACTGTACCACCGCACTGCTACATTAAACACAATTCATGAAGAGTTCCTATGAGGTTCCTGGTCAAAACGACTCTGTTAACATTACAATCAATGCAATATAATTTGACCATAGATTCTAATAATGATTATTGCGCATCGTCGTATTTCTGACAAAAATTCTGTATGTCCCAAATCTGCTCCAAATGTTAAAAGCATGGTAAATAAAAGACTCATGTTGTTCAACATTAATAACCATACCAACCACCACCGTAACATCTGGGGAAAGTTTAAGATATATAGCAAAGCAGTTTCTGAAGCAAGTCACAAACATCTTCCGCTTGGCAGCAGAGAGAGCCTAAAAGAGGTGCGTCTGATTACTGCTAACCAACACTGAGAACTGGCCATTGTTCAGCCAGTTCAGACCTTTTGCATCCTTCAACCACTCAAGCGCTTGCGGGATTCCTGGAAAAACACCACACTCCATTTGTCAGGTCCACTTAAACAAATGTCACCCTGATCTATTTCCTTCTGTGGTCTTCACATCATATCCTTGCATTGTCACAGGGAGGTTTCGATTATCAGCCAATGTCTAAACACCTTTAGACACACATGGTTTGTCCTGTTTTGGTTAAAGGTGAAGAACCGAGAACAATTTTACAAAGAAACATCAAATATTCTGGATTAAACAGGCTTTGTTTGTTGCTCCCTAGTAGAAGGTCACAGTAGTAAGCAGTACAATACCCATGAGAAAAGTGTTGTTTTAGTAAAAATAAGCTAAACCGGGAAGGAGCAAAAAGGATCTGACTGAATTTGGAAGATATTATTCATGCTATTAGCACCAGCTGGTCTACAGCTTGTTGAACAGACAAGACACTGAGACTGTGGCCTCATTAGGTGGCTTCTCAGACAGTACAAGAGGGAGCGTATTGATCGTTATGGTGTCTAACTAAGGCCAGGGCTAACCTCGAAAGACGGGCCATTTCTTTAGGTTGGCTACCATGACAAAAGTGCACTACTTTAGAGGCAATGGATTAGACAGCAGGAAGCGTGTGAGAGACTGCTGCGTTTTCAACAACCCTGACTCAGGCACTCCGTTAAAAGGGATAACAGTGTGTTTTGCACTGCTTGCACGTCGCATTGTCTGTGCTTATTTATGGCATTCCAGTATAATGGTTATGATAAAACTAATACCTAAAGAGGAAATTTAACTGGTAAATGTAAGTACTACTACAGCCGCCCACTGTTAGTCATGCTATTAGTTTCAGAGAAGCTCATAAAAGACACCTAACCTATACATTTTAAATAAATACAGATGATACTTCACCAACACAAGATGAACTGTAAACACACCCTGTAACGATTTTTAACGGTGGGTGGAGGAAAAACGCCGGCAGCAGGGGGTGAAGGCGGAGAGCTCTCTTATATTGTTTCAGTCAAAACACTCGGCTTTTCAGCCTACAAAATAAAGCACGGCTCGCGGGGACTTTTCAGTCCTTTTTCTCTTCCGCTCATTCAGCTCCACTCAGTCGGCTCAGTTCGGCCCAGCTCTGCTCTCGTGCCTTCACTCGTCTCTTTCTCTCTCGCAGCTCTGCGGCCTACTGAAGGGAGAGATGGCTATAAGTAAGCTGGCAGAAACAAGGCAAAGGGGAGCATCATCAGGTACTTAGCCCACTGGTTCAGCCAGACCGGCTTCTCCGTCCCGCATTCCATGCTTGACCACACCCCCTTCTACACATACCCCTATACATTTCAGCAGTAACATATGTGACCTAAACAAAAACCCCTTCTAGAGTTTAAGTGACTCAGCAGGTGTGCTCAACAAAAGGCTGCTAATTAACTAACAGTGCGTAATTACCACACATATTAGGGAGATTGTGTTCAATGATCGTGCCAAAATTTGATAGCTTAAGTGACAGTGTAAGATTATACTCTTCGCAGGTACTGGATGACCATACATCAGTTACACTGCTTAAAAGGCCAGTAGGCCAAAATCAGGCACAGGAGACTTAAAGAGTCCAATACACATATACACAAGTTTGCAGATGCCTGCTCATCCACCGTTTCTTCTGAAATCAGGGTTAACAAGTAGTTAGACTCCCTTTGCTGCAGTAACAGCCTCTACTCTTCTGGAAAGGCTTTACAATAAACACTGGAACAGCGGTTTGACTGCGTCCGGCCACAAGAGCATTAGTGAGATCAGGTACTGATGTGGGATGTAGTTCTGGATCAAAAACACGACTCCAACAGGAAATGAACACTTCACTGCTCCACAGCTCAATGCTGGTGGGCTTTCTATGCCCCCGACTGTCCCATGGAATTTGACATGGTGACCTCAGGTTTGTGTGGCTGCCATTCTTTTAGCTATTCTTTTCTGTGAAGACTACTCAAGCTGCGTACAAGCAGCTGAGACACCTGTATCTGCAATGAGTGCACCGAGAGTAGAACCCACTAATTGGAAGAGGTGCCTGGGCACTCTTGGACATATCATGCATGTTGATCATTGTTCAGAATGTCGAGTGAAAATAAACACTGGAACAAAATCTAAGATTCCAGCATAATACTGAGAACGAAACACATGATCTGACAGTGAAAATGGGGAATGGCGCCAGTGATAACCGTGGAGGAGGATGCTAATACCATGACTGACTGACTGTCTCTCTCTCTCTCTCTCTCTCTCTCTCTCTCTAAGTACACACACACACAGCGAGAGAGAGAGAGAGAGAGAGAGAGAGAGAGAGAGAGAGAGAGAGAGAGAGAGAGACCGAGAGAGACCTTTAGTAGACTACAAAAACCATATAAGGTCAAACCAATTCTGATAAGTTATCAAAGGGAAAAACTAGTATAAGAAAGTCTACTCAGAAAAAGACTCTACTGTTTCTCCATGATCGGTAAGACTAGGAATATTTTCACAAATCCATCACAGTATTAGGTCATAATTAAGTTTGCACTGATAACTTTTATGCATCAACGATTACATAGGGCTGCTCTATGCCAAAGGAATCTGGGAATATTACACATTTGACATAGCTTATTATGACAGGAATATTTCATTGTCTTCTCTTAAAATGACACCAAAGGGAACATTACACACTATTATAAACATTAACCAGACAGAAAGCACATTTCCAGGAAGGAAACTTCATATTTACTTAGTTGGATTTTAAACTGTTATCTATATCAAGTAGCTAGTACATTACAGACATTATAGTTAACGATCATGTTCCGGATACCATGAGTAGTGTGTACAAAATAAAAAACATTAAAAATAAAAACACCTACTTTGACAGAGATACCTCTATTTTATGGACATTATATGATGTATGTAATGCAGTGACCCATCAAATACAATTAAACAGAAATTTAGCTGAAACTAAAAAGCAACATCACAGAGTGGCAATATCACAGCACAGATTACATACTGCCCATGACTAAAAAGGGTTCAGCCTTTCCCATAAAATACCCCACCATAAACACACAATTTTCCATCAAAAGCACAATGTCACATTCAAGTGCCCTTGAGGGTCCACAGCACTGACAGAATGCCATGCACATACCTGCTAAGCAAAAATGCACTGAGATGCATCAGTGAAGTGGTGAAAGAAAATAAGAGATCACACATGAGGGCTAAGAGAAAGAGTGATGGTCACACTGAACATCCATCCGCGAAAGCCTTAAGCCTAGGGCTGCTGTCAGTGAGAGCCTGCTGTCCAACCCGCCTCCCACCGCCAGTCGCAGGCAGCATAAGCAGCAAAACAGAATGGCAGACGTGACACGTGTGGCCTTGCATGTGCAATAAATCTGCGTTAAAAATCCAAAACCTGACCTAAGAGACGACTCAGGATACGCACGAGATGGAGTCATTTTTCCCTGACTGTGAGCCTTACGCAATGACCCCTATCTGACTGAGGACCAGGACTGACGAAGCTGCCATCCATGTGGCTGCACTGGCTAGCCGAACGTTTCGAGACGCATTTCCAAAACAAACGTGATCGCCAGTATTAGCCGTTAATCTTAAAGACGTGAGCCTTATATTCGATCACATCAGGCACACATTTACCTAAAAATGGCAATATTCGCTGAATGGACCGCAGCAGAGACGGCAGATAATCATAAAGCATTCATAATATTCAATCCAGAGCCTCCTTTTCCTCATTATCTCATTTCAAAGCCTAATATTCGAATGTTCCGCTCCACCTTAAATGGTGCAGTAGTTGCACTCGCTTGTACAACGCGCCAGAACGTAACCGCGCACCATTTAAGGTGGAACGGAAAATACGAACGAGAAGCTGGCGAATCGGAGCGTAATATCAGCCCCATCTCTCCACCACAGTCTGATCACACACGATGAGCGCAGTAGCTCCATCACATTTGACACAGCCTGGCTTTCATGCAGTTGGAAATGGGAAAAAATACATTACACGGCAGAAATTGGGGTAGACAAAAAAAACTGTTTTGGCGAATATGAGTCATTGGTGCCAGTGGTTGCTATCGGGTCAACCAAGAAACGGACTTACGCTAGCTTAGCCTTCAAATAAAGCATACTACTAACTACATAAGCCACAACAGTGGCTAAAAAGCACGTTCATTAGATGGAACCAAATGTTAAGCTACCCAGCTATAATGCAGTGAGAGAGCTGTGAGGAACCCATAGCTCGGTTAACGTTATTTCCTAATGACATTGTGGAAACTAACTAGCCAAGTAGCTAGTTTGCTTAGCTGTGAGCGGCTTGCTTCTAACGTCATTTCGCGATGTTTTCTTTTCTCATTCTGATATCAAGTGCGCCAACTTGCCACGACCATAACTGCATTATTACTTCAGTTATTCAGCTCATAGTCAAGCAACGCCAAATTCACATTTATTTAGCGCAAGAGCTCGCCGGCTAAACCACCTTAACCAAGCAAGTCAGGAACCGTTTAGCGTTAGCTCGGCATCTTAGCCACTGTGAACTGCGTTGGAGTCTTAGCTAGTTGTGTTACCTTACCTGCTGAAAGACAGCAGTCAGGCTGTACTCTTTAGTACGCTGACTTGAAGCTGGTGGTCTGGATTCGTTCCACTTCCAATACTGTAACAAATCGGGTCCAAATGCGCCGGTGAGATCCAACGAGGGGCCGCGAACTTTGCTAGCGAGACAACCAGCAAACGATAGCTGAAGTCGGTCAGCTGGCGTAGCTAGCCGTGGGTTACATTACCTATATTGGATTTCATTAACTAGCTACGGTGCTTACTTGACCATTTAACAAGGCAGTTGACCACATAAAACACTGCACTACAGATTAACCTCCTTCAGTTACAAAGCGTCTGTGTGAGTTTGCACTAGCTAGGTTAACAAGGCTAGCTATGCTGTCGGCTACCTAGTGGCTTCCGCTGTTAGTACCAGCGCTAACATGTTTCGGGTTGTTGGCTACGTTAATGTTTTGCCCGACACACTGATATCAGCCTGCTTTACGTTATCCAGCTCCCTAACTGCTAAATAATGAGACCCCTTCAGTAAAAGCCCCCTGTCCCACGGAAGGTTAGCGAATGTTATTTCCCCAATGATGCAGCTGTTAGCTAGTTAGCTAGCGAGCTCCAGCTGAATTCTTCTACGTTACCGTTAATATTTCATGCTGTGCTAGTTAGTTAGTGTGTCAACCTGGCCAGGACCGCCTTAAAACCTTAAATTAACTGACATTATGTTTAGCTTATTCTCCCCAAAGCCACCTCTTCAGTGGTTTTGCTCCTAGCTTGTTTTCAGCTTATCCCTACAATTCACAGCCATAAGCCATCTGCTTACTGGCATTCAGCTAAATAAGCCGCCTGGCTTGTAAATACACTAGATCAGCTAACCGAGGTAAGTCGCTGAAAGTCGTGTTGTTGCCCAGCGGCTGCTAAAACCTGCCCAACGTTAAGCTCTCCCGTCGCCCCTCATACAACAGCAGCCTGTTTAGGTGCATCAGGAGTCCAGAGAAGTAAAGACAACATTGTGATACGCTCAGCCTGAGCTCAACCAGAGAGAGCCCCGCTCTCTTTCCCCACCTCCTTCCACGTATTAGAGGCTTCTGCTGCCCCCTGGGGCATTTCTCGAGATGTAAACATTGGGTTTCTCAAGGTTCAGAACCGAGAGTTGTGCTCAGAGATGTTCAGCAGGGCTGCAGGGGACATTTCACCAAGCAGGATTTCTCAGTTTAGCCAGATGCAGCAACGTAAGCCCAAAGTCAGCGAACTGAGCTACCTTGTCTAAATGTCCTTATTCTACATGAAAGTGCGGGTAGTATATTTTGAAATGTTACCAGCACTGAAATCCAGGTAGGATAAACGAATAGCCTAGAAAATCGTTTCCTGCATTAAAAGAGTCATTGTGTTTGCACTCTGTGAAATTAGACCTCTGCATTAAACCCATCCGTGCAGTGAAACACCCACATACATGCACACTAGTGAACACACAGACTAGGAGGCAGTGAGCACACTTGCCCGAAGCAGTGGGCAGCCCTATCCACAGCCCCCGGGGAGCAATTGGGGGTTAGGTGTCTTGCTCAAGGGCGCTTCAGTCATGGACCGTCAGCCGAGGGGATCGAACCAGTGACCTTCCGGTCACAGGGCTGGTTCCCTAACCTCCAGCTAGGCTAACACTAGCTCTAGCCTTAGCTCAGGCCTCGCATTTGAGCTCCGACTAGTTCTTCCTGTTGTACAGGCATAAACACAGCAGCAGGGCTAACCTCATCCTTAGAATGAGAGTCTTTGTCAGAACAAGCCCAGAGGACAACCGCTGTAAGACAAATAACTCAGAATAAATATGTGGACATTTCTTAAACATGCTGCAGTATAATAATTACTATACAGCTTTAGTGTTATAGCACCAGCTCTTTGTGGTCAAGTCGTGAGTCGTTTATGGAGTTTATTTATGTTAAACAAAATTACAAAAATATTACAAAGAATTAAAAAAATATTTCTGTAACACTTTAGGCACAAAATTACAGTGGTGGACAGTAATAAAGTAAATGTAATTCGTTACTGTACTTTAGTAATTTTTTTGTATATTCTCCATTTTGGGTGACTTTTTATTTTTTACTCCGCTACATTTCAGAGTCTAATATCTGACTTTTTCCTCCACTACATTCTGCAAAATTGGTCGTTCCTTTTGGTTTCTGTGTGTACAAAAACGTAACATGTCACAACAAAAGAAGCGCAAAGCCAGAGCACCAATCAGGGCCCAGCGGTCACTTTGTTTAGAGCTGGTTTTGACCTGTTGGTCATACGGACCCAGTGCAGCACGCGGTTCAACGTCAGCGCAGCAGCGTAAAACTTTGGGAGAGTCTGTTCAACATAAATGATGAACTAACCTAACTTTGTGTAAATAGAGCTCAATATAGAAATATGTCCACATATGCAGTCGAGACTGACGCGGCTTTTTTCTGAGTTTCTACAAACACCATTTAATTTTATAGTAAATGAGTTTGGGCTGGTTTATGTTTATGAACAGAGGCCTACAGATCAACATAGTAAAGGAGCTCATCTGTGATCCTGAGTTTAAAGCCAGTTTTTATTCAACTTAAACTTGGAACTAAGTTGTAAATAAATCTGAAACTGAAACTTTGCTTGTGTGTAAAAAGTGATTTCAGAGCCACTCGGTTCTCCCTGATGGAAACCGTTTACCTTCAGTGTTTTGTGCTTCTGATCATTTTAATAGACGTCAGCGTCACTAATTAATGACGTTCTATTAAAAGACTGGTTTACCAAGAGAGACGCTGGAGGACTTTCACCTGAAATGATTTGATAAAGTAGAGTCTTGTCATAAAAATGATAACAGGATATTAGAGCCATAATGAATCCTTAACTAATAATGAATAATTAATCCTTTATTACTTCTACTCAAGTACTACCTCAGTAACCGCTGTGGTTATGTTTGATATCTGACTGCGTAACTCTGTCTGTTTACTGTGTCTAATGTCTGTTTACTTTAATTTATCATATTTATTCTATTGTTCTAGTAAAATGTTTTGTTTGCACACTGCGTCTGCACGTTTGTGCTTTTTTGTTCCTTGTTGCACCGTGTTGGTCCTGAAATCACTCCACTGTGTACTTGTACAAAGATGGAATGACAATAAAAGCCTCTTGCCTTGACTTGACTTTCAGTACTATAAGTACATTGAAGGCTAATACTTTTGTACTTTTATGTAAGTGGAGGTCTGAAAGGAGGAACTTTTCCTAGAGGAAGATTTGATCTCTACTTTACATTTATGGCATTTGGCTGACGCTCTTATCCAGAGCAACTTACAATTTGATCATTTAACACAGGTAGGCCAAGGTGGTGTTAGGAGTCTTGCCCAAGGACTCTTATTGGTATAGTGTAGGGTGCTTGAACCCCAGTCTACAGCGTAGAAGGCAGAGGTGTTAACCACTACACTAACCAACCAACTTTAACTCAATTACATGGTTTGTGTACTTCGTCCATCAGTGCAAATTTAACCCAGCAGTGGTCAAGGTGTTAGGGGAATATCTGACTATGCACTAACTGTCTATACGTCCAATATACCTATAACACTTGCCTATGCACATCTTGTCTACGTTTGACACCTGTACCTACTGACTATGCACATTTTGTCTTGTCTTTTACTGTCTTTTGTCTTTGCACTGTTTACTATGCATCTTTTATGTACTACCCTGTATTGTATAATGACAATAAAGTTGAATTGAATTGAATTGAACTGAACATTCAGTGGCCGGTAGGGGGCGACAGAGAGCTGGCTTGTGACTGAAGTATCAGAGCGGGAAGAAGAGAAGGAAAACAACGGTAAGCCAGTCGCTGGGGCGCTTTATTGTGGCAACCGAAGCAGAAACACAACAAAACGTCATCTCATAGATTTACTGCGCTTTTCAAGAAGCTCAATGTCTGGAAAATTGAATAATGAATCTTGGGTGAGTAACGTTACGGGTTTTTCCGTCTTGGAGCAGCAACGACAGTGTTTGCCTCGCGGCTGCTTAATCAGCTCGACACACTGACCAGTTCCAGCGGTAACTACTGTCTGACCACTGCAACGTTAGACGCGTCTTAAGCGTTTAATTTAGACCCCCAGCGTTGAGCTGTCTGTGAACCTAAATGTGATTTATGCATCTTTACTGCCCCAGTGGCATATTTAACGTCTGAAGCTTATACGAAGCTGTGGTTTGCTTCTTATTGGTCAGCTTCTTATGCGAATTTTCCGTTCCACCTTAAATGGTGCAGTATTCGCATTCTGGCCGGGGTAACTTCAGGTGTTCGAATGGAGCTGCTGCACTGTTTAAGGTGGAACGGAACCTCTGACCAAGAAGCCTGTTAATGAGTGGCCAGCCAGTCTTCCGTTTATTGGCACCTTACAGAGTCACATCAGGGAATGTTCGTGTTACCTTTAAAGGGGAGCTCCACCGACTTTTCCGACTTTCTGCCTAATACAGTCGTTTCAGATGTAACGTTGAATATTTTATACATTATCCAAAAAGACCAGTTAACCTACATGTGTCGGATCTTTGAAATGTAGCTGAAGTTGATAAAACTATTCATATGATTCATTATAAACACTGTCTTTACTAAATTCAGCCTGTACTGAATACAGATACTGAATTTATTTCCAGTACTCTTATGAAATGTATTTGTAACAGTTTCATGTAATAACTTTCTGTGCGTTTGAGCTTTTAGGAACATTAAATGCTTTGGATTTCTGTTTTTTTTTTTTTTAATGACCACTGTTGTGAACAATTCTGATTTGGTAAGTTTTGGGAAATGGAGCATTTCAAATCCAGCCTCACTGAATTACTTTGTTTACATCTCAACCACTTGATTGTGCAGATTTTTTTTTTTAATGTGGTGGATTTGCCCTTTAATACTGAGTCTGAGCTCACAGTGTTCATCAAGTGTGCAAAGTAAAACCATCCAGAGCTGGAGTGTAACACGGATAACTTCTCGGCCTCAAAGTCGTGTGACCATTTCCTTTTTAACTTTATTGCACATTTGGTTTATATGTACATGCAGGAAAATACTGATACTGTACCATCATTCTATCATATTCTGCTGTGAAAATACAAACAGAAACATCTCGGAGGATTTTACTACTCAAGCACCAACAGAAATCTGTTGGTTGTAGTGACCAGACCTCAGACAAGGAAGGAAGAGAACCTGAAAAACGTAACTTGTCAACTATTGTTAAATAATATGGATATAAATAATGCCCAAACTGTTGTTTTAAGTCCTTAATCTGTCTGGTCAGGATTATGTTAGTCAGATTAGCAAGCTCTCCAATTCAATTCAATTCCATTCAAGTTTATTTGTATAGTGCTTTTTACCACAATGTTGGCACCAAGCAGCTTTACAGAAGTTTGAAAACACACAGTTACAACAAATATCCCCCAGTGAGCAAGTCAGAGGCGACGGTGGCAAGGAAAAACTCCCTCAGTCTGGAGGAAGAAACCTTGGGAGGAACCAAAACTCACAAGGGGAGACTCATCCTCCTCTGGTCAAACAGTGTTTACAGTTTAATAAGTTAAATACCAAATAAAAGCTAAGAGGATCTCTGTTTGAAGACTGGATGGTAAAGCTTTAGAAACTGCACTGGTAGAGGCGGTCTCTGACTTAGGCGGTCTCTGACTTAGGCGGTCTCTGACTGAGGCGGTCTCTGACCGAGTCTTTATGAAAAGTGGGAGTGAGCTGAAACAGTCTCATCCTATCTCAATGCTGGTACATCTGGATGGCACAGTGATGTGGGTTGAGGGTGTTGCAGTTGGCACAAATGATCAGGAGAGCAGGTTGGTAATGGTGAGGAGGAGGCCCTGATGGTCACTCCACAGGCCTCTTTCAGCTCAGCTTGTTTGCTATATAGATAACTAAGATATTAGAGAACCTCCTGCGCTTTCTGGAGTGATGGAGCTCCATCCAATACCTTTGGCAGGAGCTGGAATGATCTAGAACTGATCTTTCAACATCAGTATCTGACCTCACTAATGGTCCTCTGACTGAATGCAATCAAATCCTCACCACGGTATTCCAAAATCTACAGAGGTGGGCTGTGTCAAATTGCTGCAATTCCTACATCGTTCAGCCAATTTGGATGTAAATATGAAAGCTCAAAATCTCCACTTGAGCTTATATTCATACTATTTATTTTTTTAATTCTAATTTGCTACTATACACAGCTAAAATAATGATAACTTTGTAGATGTCTGGACAGTGACAAAGCTGTCTACATGTTGCCAAATATAAGCAAAGTCTTGTATTTGATAACTAGATACGGGCACAGTGTGATGGCTTGTTTGTGTGTTTGTTTTAGTAAATGTGACCCACTTGCTATAGATTTGTTCAAGTGTGCATCGTTAGAAAATTATTGACTGACTGATCTGCTTTGCAGTGATGGTCTGATGTTTGAACTTGAGGATGGGAAGCCCAAGCTTGTGTTATCCAGCTATGGTATGTTCATTTATTGTGCCTTCTAAGTATGACCGTGTATGCTTGTATTATGGTAATGTAATTAATTAGTATCTGAATTACTGTAACTTTTCCAGATGAGCCAAAGGCCTCCAGTAAGATGGGACATTGTCAGGTAAGTATTGTGGCTTCAGAAAGACTTGGCTATTACTGGAATAGTTCTGTTTCCTTTTCTCAAAACTGTCATACAACTATATTTTAAATATCAGCCTATGAACATATTCATAACCATTTCATGTAATAGCTTTCCTTGGACCTCTGATTCCTATCACAACCACTGTAAAAAGTTCTAACTCTGCAGGTGGCAGAATGGCACATTTTACAGCAAACTACTTTGAATGACTTCATTTAATTATTTTAATTTATCTTTATGATTGAATTTTACAGACATTCCAGAAAATCTTTAACTTGACAAGTGTGCTTTTCCCACACCTGTATGGTAGACTCCAAAAACAACATTTCAAAATAATAATTAAAGTGAAGAATGCTTTTTTTTTTTTTTTTAAAGAAGGCATTTCCCTTCTCTTTCAAATGTTTCCATTTTGGAGACATAAGGCCTTTTTTAAAATTTACAACATCAGCAAAATGCAGTTTGACATTATTTGTTTATCCTACAAACCTTAGATGTTTTGTTTTGTGAATGCAAATTCACATTTTTTGCTAGTTTTCTGAGATATTTACTGATCTGAATTGTCTTTGTGCTCATACCAGTTACCTTATAGGAACAGAACTCAGAAAAGCACGGTCCACTCAAAACAGTGTCCTAAAGAACCCGAAAGACCCCAGAGAGAGAGGAAGTGCGGAGATCCTGTAGGTGTGAATGCTGTTGAGAAGTCAACTGCACAAACCCGAAGAAAGACCAAAGTCAAGGTCAACAAAGAGCACAGCAGCGTCATTGGGGTGGTCAGAGTGCAATCGGAGAGCAAAACAAAAACCACTGATGAAACCTCAAAGGTCATAGAGAAGACTATGAAGGAGAGTTTGGTGTGTTTAACCCAGGAGCAACTTCAGCAAATTCTCAACACCGTCAAAGCCTCAGGGCAGGACGTACAAGACGATTTAAAAACACATGTTGAAAACCGTGAGTTATATACACTACATGGCAAAAGTATGTGGACACCTGAAAATCACATCCGTATGTTCTTGTTGAACATCTCATTCCAAACCCATAGCCATTCATAAGGAGTTGGTCACACTTTGGTGCTATTACAGCCTCTGTTTATGTGAGCATGGGCATTATATATTGTCAGGAAACAGGAAAGTGCCATGCCCAGACTGCTAACACAAAGCTGGAAGTACAGTTCTCCAAAATGTCAAAGTATAGACTGCTGTAGACCATTATTCCTCCTCCACCAGACTTTACAGTTGGCACTATGCATTCAAGCAAGTAGCTTTCTCTTTGCATCGACCAGACTGTCATAGTGAAGACTGATTCAACACTCCTGAGAATGCATTCCCACTGCTTCAGAGTCTAATGGCAGTGTGCTTTAGCATAACATGGCTGTATGCTTGATTTTAAGCACCTGTTTGCAATGCATGCAACTGAATTAGCCACACCTAACTACTTAGAAGGGATGTCCACGTACTCTTGTAGTCCACTAATTTACTCACCTACTCATTTACTGCTGCTGGGTGTAGCTGTTTCTAAACTGACTGAATCTCTTGCTAACAGGAGGACCTGCA
Source organism: Pygocentrus nattereri (assembly GCF_015220715.1). NCBI lineage: Eukaryota > Metazoa > Chordata > Actinopteri > Characiformes > Serrasalmidae > Pygocentrus > Pygocentrus nattereri. The sequence continues at coordinate 7,348,788 of NC_051231.1, read as the reverse complement.
GTTGATACAAAAGAGCAGTGTACTTCAAGTGATACAGTGAGTAGTGGAGCTGCTGAGCTTCTTCTGGACAGCAGCAATCACAGACACAGAAGCTCACAAGGAAGAGGAACCAATGAGAAGTAAGTGCATGTCTATTGAAAATCGTCCCAACGCTTTAGCTGCACTTAATACTGAAACAGAGAATAAAACTATTGAATTGTGGTGGGACTACTTTAAAATAGCACATCATTCAAATCCATAATTTGGTTTCTGTGAAGTCAGTTTGGATGATTTTAGCCTCAGACATTTTGTGGCTTTAAAGAATGGTCACATGACTTGGGCTATAAAATTATTCATGTCAGGTACCAATTCAGTATGTTTTTACTTTGCATATTTGATGAACAGTGTCAGTTCAGACTCAGTTTTAAAGGGTAATGGCACCAAATTTTAAAATCTCCATATAATTAAATGGTTAAGATGTAAAAGTAATTCAGAGGGGTTTGATGTGTGTTCTGGAGAATAAATAATCATCATCAGTGGTGGTAGTAGAGGATCCAGAGCATTGTGTGGTGGATCATTTTCAGCACTGCAGTGACGCTGACGTGGTGGTGGCGTGTTATGTGTTGCACTCATACAAGTGGATCAGACACATTGGTGCTGCTGGAGTTTTTAGACACTGTATCCACTCACTGTCCACTTTATTGGACACTACTTTGTCGACCTTGTAGAAAAAAAATCAGAGACAGTAACTCATCTGTTGGCTGGATATTTTTGGTTGGTGAACTATTCTCACTCCAGTAGGGGCACTGAGGTCTTTTAAAACTCCAGCAGCACTGCTGTATCTGATCCACTCGTATCAGCATAACACACACTTATAGTAACGATTTAAGAGTTAAGAATCAAACAAGTTAAGAATCAAACGTGTATAGCAAGATGCATAATAAAACTATAATAAATGAATACATGGCAAATTCATGTCACTTAAGATTTGGGGCCTGTGTGTAGATAATAGACTCATTAATAATTAGTCTTGTGTAATTTTGCAACATGAGCAGTCTTTTAAGGGAAAAGAACATTTGTAGAAAGTGGTTAATGCAAAGTAAGCTTGCCAGAAACCTTCACTAACCAACCTTTTCCCCCAGACAGAATTCTACAGATATCTATGAAGCATATTGTTTCTCAATACAACCAATTGCATTTATTTGACATTCTCTACTCTCTTGAAACAGAAAACCATCAGATTTGACGCCATCAGGCCTGTTCGGCACTTTAGGAGAAAGAGAACGAGAAAGAGATGCACTGGAGGCCAAAAGGGCACAATGGAGGAGAGAGCTAGGTATTAAAGCAGGGGTAGTGTCTGATTGCACAATCAATACTAGAAGCCTTTGTGTAGAGACTGACAAGTCATTCAATATTAATCACAGTGCTGTAGAGAAAGTAGGAGGTTAAGGTGACTGAGATAGATTAGTTTTTTGGGTTGGGTTTAGATGGTAAGTTGTGGTTTAGTGCATGTTTTCTGTTCATGTACAGATGAGCAGATGGCTCTTAAAAAGCAGCAGAAAGCAAATACAGAGGTTACGCTTCAGAGTGAACCTTCTACTGGACCAAGATCAAATGACCAGCCAGGGGTAAGACAATGCTACTGTCCCTTTCTTTCTGTTTACCTATAGTACTTGCAAAAATGTGCTGTGGAGAAGCTAAACATGCGGCCACCTTGCCCAAAGTAAATCCCAGTGCATCAGCTAGAGGAGTATAAGGCTGCCCAGCATTGGCCTGTGGAGTAGTGGAACCGTGTTCTCTGGAGTCACGGAGCTCCATTCAGTACATTTGGGATGAGTTTGAGTGGCGTTTATGATCCAGAATTAATCATTCAGCATCAGTACCTGACATCACTAATGCTCTTGTGGCTGAATGCAATCAAATCCTTACCGCAATGTTTCAGCATTCCAAAAGCCATTCCAGAAGAGTAGAGGATGTTACCGCAGCAAAGGGTCACAAAGAGTTGATAAACTCCCATTTAATACTCAATTCTTAAGCATATAGGAAATAAAGTTGTATTAGAGTTACAAACTACTGTACTGCTTATCCTTTAGTCAGGTTACAGTTGTCTAAAGCATTTATATTTCTTTTCTGCATGCATCACCATAGGTGCAAGATGACAGGATTTCAAGGACAGGCACAAACAGCAGACCAGCACCTTCACAGATGCATGGCAGCCAGAGGGCTCTTCCCTCTGCTATCCGCTCAGCCTTTATACTTGGGGTAACCTTTTAAGTTTTTTTTCCCTTAAAACTTGTTTATCTTGGAATCATTGTTTTTGTTATTCATGTAATAAGTCCAGTCCACCAAGACCAGAAGTATTTCTTGTAAGTACTCAGACAAGATGCTTCTGCACATTTCCGAAAGCACTGGTGGACTGTCACATTTTTAGATATTTAGATTTTAGACATACAAAACATCACATGAGCAACTTCTACAGGCTACTGTATGTTCTTAAGCTATGGCACCTCCTCAACCATAGCGTGCTTTCAAGTTTGTTGTTTTAAGTGTGGAACAAAGGAAAATAACATTACTTTGGCAGAGGTCCATCATTATTATAAAACAATGAATTTAAATGGTTAAAGTTGCGTTCATTTTAAACAGAGGAGTATTTTCTTTTTGTCAAAATATTCTTTTGAAAAATGGCTTAAACAAGATTTTTTGCAGAATTGTTCTCAGTCTACAGTCAGTTTGAAGTTCTATAAGTGTTTTTTCTCTTAAACAGAAACATTTTTGCAAAAAATTTTATAAAATAACCTAAGGAATTTCCACTGTGTCGGGTCTCTTATTAAATTTCGCATTTCATGCCTAATTAGGAGGCCGCTCCGCTGGAGCATGCCTTCAGTGATGCGAAAAAAGACCAGCAGAGGCGCTGGCTACAGGACTTGGAGCAGCAGAGAGAGGAGGCCAAATTACGGAAGAAATTGGAGAAACAGATCCAGAACCAGGTACACACCTCAAACTCGGAATGCATTTGAAAATTGCTAATAATTTCAATGTCGAGCAAGTAGGTCAGGAGTTCTTACTGGCATTATGTGTTCTTAGGCTGAGGACCACGAGCGCTGGGCCATGCACTTTGACTCCTTTCAAAGGCGAGTTCCTCTTCACCCGCCTGCAGTTCCAGCCTCAGATAGCGGAGATCCAGACATGGGCAGCTCCCTTTCCCATCACCGGTCACCCTCAGGAGCTTTGTCTACAGCCTGGGAGGCCATGAGTGCATTTGGAGGGGACAGTATTGGCAGAGCCAGTGTGGACACCACTCAGGGCTTTCAACACAAGTCCAGGTTGGTTGTTGTAAGGTGGCAACAAAAAAAAAAAAAACTTGTGCATTTTGGTTCAGAAAGGAAATCAGTGTAACGTGTTCAATCTTTTTTTTTTCCAGTTACCTGCGCACCATGACTGCACTTCTAGACCCAGCCCAAATAGAGGAAAGAGAGAGGAAGCGCATCAAACAACTTGAACATAAGGTAGTAGATGAAGTTTGTCATCCATGAATAAATGGATAAAAAAAGTTTAATTTTAAATAAAAGCTTCCACCACAAGCAGATCTACCAAACTCGTGCTAGAACAGCCATCCTTTTACACCCTTTCTCACCCAGAAAAGGCATTAAAAAGACTAGGTTACTGCACTTCATCTAACCAAAATGTGATATTTTACAGAGGTTAAACTGAAGTAGAAATTTAGCAGACATGGAGTATTACTACTTACTACAGAGTATTACTTGTTACTGCTTATTGAAAAGCTATTTCTATAAATACTTTTAGCAACTTGCCTCTCAGAAAGAACCTGTAAGGCTGAAAACACTCCACAGTTTCACTGGATTTATTGGCTGGACTTCCTAAGCATATGTGTGACAAACCTTAGCATACATTAGTTAAATTAGCTAACAGACTCCTGCAACAAAATATAGAAATTAGACTTTAGGTTTAATAAAAAGCTGCTGTGCTCCTTATTCTTAAACAACAGAATAAGCCAGTGAGAAACAGCAGCGAGTGTTCCTTTCAATAATGCACGTTCCACCCAGCTCCAGGATGAAGGGGGACCATATTGTGCTCTTTGGTGCTGTAAAGGCAGCAGGAGGGCATTTGAGGTTTCTATTTCTTTTAAAATAGTCTTTCTATCTTTCCAACATCAATAGGCTCCAACTCCCTGCAGAGTCCATACACAGGCTTCAAACACTTTGTGCTACTGACCTTTGAGTTGGTGAAGTGTACAATAGTTCCCTGCTCAGACATTTCAGCTGCAGCGTTTGAGCAGCAACTGCTAATGTAACCCAGCAGGGCACTCGAGAAGCAATACATCTGCTTTAAAAGTGATGGTGCCAAGTCCTGCCTCTGTATTAAAGAAAAAAGGCTGATGTGTCAGTTATGATAATGCTTATATCTGCAGTTTGTAATAATAATGTAACAATAATTTTGGTTTCCACTTATGCCAGCGTGCTATTGAGGCTCAGGTGGAAGAGCAGAGGCGTCAAAAAGAGAAGGAAGATGCAGCGCGCCAGGCGCTGGAACAGGAAGAGGAGAGGAGAGTGGCGAGAGAGAGGGAGCTCCTGCAGCAGCAGTACCTACAGGACACACAGCGCCAGAGACAAAAAGAGGTAGACAATCCAGTGGAACTTTTAATCACTCTTAAAATGGATGTGCAACCTGTCCAAAAGTTTGTAGGCACCTGCTTGTCCACAGCATAGGAAGTTTGAACCCCCTCCTGTGCTGCAGTAACAGCTTCTACTCTTCTGAGAAGGCTTTGCACTAGATGTTGCAACATTGACACAAGAGCATTAACAAATGCCACTAAAACTCCTCCAAAAGTTATTGGATGCAGCTCCATCAGCCCATAGAATGCTGTTCCACTGCTCGTATGGCTAAAGCTCGTCACTTAGCATGGTGACCGTAGACTCGTGCTGCTGCTTCACAGAATCCCATTCTATTGGTCAGTTTTCAGTGGATATTGTACAAGCTGTGTGCACGTCAGCACGTCCATGTCAGCAACAGGTGCAATTTAAAATAGCTGAATTCACTAGAATTCTACATTAAAAACTACATTAGAAGTGGTGTCTGGATATTTTCAGACATTAAGTGTATGAAAATCTGATGAACAAATGATGGTTTAACAATTGTACTCAAGTCTAATTTACACTCCAGGAGAAAAGAGCTGATTGACACACACTGTTCATTAGCTGGCTGTTGCGTTGAAGATCCACTGTTGTGTTCATTTCACAGTATGAAAAGATAAGTTGTATTGGCCATATGAGTATATTAGCACATCATAAGATCATAGCAATACATCTACCAAAACTCTCTAACTCTTCAGACGTCTGGTTCCTATCACCACCACTGTGAACAACTTCGACTACCTACATTTCCCTAGAACAGAGCATTTCACATCATTTTACTCTGAATGACTTTGTTTACATCTTAACCATTTAATTATGCAATACATTTTTGAAAAATCAGTAGCAAATATGACACCAAATATTCCATCTCCACCCAAAATAGATATGTTTACATTAAAAATGCCGTTTCCATTAGACTGCTCCACAGTTAAGGTAATACAAAATCTTCTGTCTATTGTTTTGTAGGAGTTGCAGTCACGCAAAAAAGAAGAGCTGTACCAGAGTGTCCAAAGAGCTCAAGAAGAAGCACAGAAGGACAAACATCTGCAGAGAATAAAAGAGCTAGCCAGGAAAGGGCATGATGTGTCCAACCTGCTGAGAAGCCTGGAGGGCGAGTCTGCCTCACAAGGTGAAATAAATGGATGGTAAAGTTCCTGAACACAGTGTTATCAGTGCTTCTTATATACATCAGATTACACAACTTTGTGTTTTGTCTAATTATCACAGCTCTGCGTGGTGTAAGTTCAGCGAGTGTGGCCACAGGGGACACCGCACAAAGAGTGGAGGCTCTCCAAAGTACGAGAAAAGACACAGCAGTTCAGACAGGTAACTTTCTATAGTGTTTGATGTAGGGTGGACAATATGACTTATTGTAATCGCAATCATTTGTCACAGTATGTTTTTTTTTTTTAGTACATCACTGGTATTGTCAGTACTTTGAGAACACTAAACTAGTGCATCTATCCTAAGGACTGTAACTCTGATAGAGCTCGTTTCATCAGCATGACTGCAGCTACAGCCCTGCAGCTGGATAAAAACCTGGCAAAATACACCAGAATGACCACTAAAAAGAGTCCAGTCTGTGATATAAAAACTAAAAGTGGCTACCAAAACTGCCAAAAGCTCTTAAATAATAATCTTAAAGCTCAGGTCAGCTTCTTATTCTTATTATCAGCTTCAGAATTACCAGAATTTTCCATTGGCGTTGCACTTACACTGAGGGATTGGTCAAAGAATGTTGGAGATGGAGCTGCCGGGTAGAAGGAGAAGAGGTAGACCTCAGAGAAGGTTTATGGATGTAGTGAAGGTGGACATGGAGATGGTTGGTGTAAAAGTAGAGGAGGCAGTGGATAGGGCAAGATGGAGGCAGATGATCCGCTGTGGCAACCCCTAAAGGGAACAGCCGAAAGAAGAAGAAGTTGCACTTACACTGAGGTGCCTTAAACATAGAATTTTGAATACTAGGCTAACACCAGCTTACCTCAGTGAATGCATTCTTAATCAACAAATACCTCAAACTTTCGCTTGGAGATGTTTCTTGAGCAGCTAACATGCTGCAGATTGAAGCTATCAGCCATCAGCGCTGTTGAACGTGTTTCACTGGCTGATCTAACGCCGGCCCCAAACCTCACACTTCTGTATTTCTCCTACTACATTAATGAGTGCATGCTAATGGAAGATGCACAATTTTTTTAAACATAATATATAGTGTGCTGGTGTGCAGTTTGGGACGCAAAAATAACGCAGTGGGAAATCTCAGCCTTTTGGATTTTAGCTTTCATTTGTCATTACTACAGCAACAAATCAAATAAAATCAAGGCAACACACTCAAATACACCAGTTAATACACTTTAGAAATGAGAATAAAAAAAAAAAACATTTAAAACGTTTTGCTGCTTTACTGGATTGGTTTTGATTTTATCCCATTACAGTCACTGCGCTGCTAAATGAACTTAGATTGCCTGCCAAAATGGTGGCAATGTGATTGACATCAGAATATTGTCAATTGGATGCCCATCGTAGTTTACTAATTGTTTAGTCCCGTCGTTTATTTTTTGCAGATTTAAATAAAAATGTCACGCTACTGTTTTGCTGCTGCATTTGTTTTCAAACCTTAAACAAAATGTTGATTTGTATTGTACATCGTCAAATCGTCTTCAAGCATCATGATAGTCATATCGGCCATCCTTAGTTTAAGGTTTCCTAGTTAATGAACAGATATTGCATTTTTGTGATCACTTTCTTTTTCAATGCAGATGTCAATGAAGTCGGCCCACCTGAGACCGAAGTCATTGTTACTAACAAAGGTGACATACAAGCTCCAGCTGTTCCAGCAGAGTGCAGGGCTTCTCCCAATACCAAACGATCCAGACGTGAGGCCAGACTGGCTGAAAAGAACGGTGGAAAAGAGAACGTTTTTGTGGCACTCAGAGAAGCAGATCCCTACGAGGCCTACGCGAGAACAGACAGGCCCCACGCACAGGAGCCTGGGAGGAAGCCAGAGTGGAATACGCAAAGGCCGAGTAAGCCATTTGTTCCAGCATCAGAGCGTTATCCTGCTGTCCTACAGCGGCACAGGCAGGAGAGCAGAATACGCCGCCAAATGGAGCTCATGACATTAGTGGAGAGGAATGCGTTCTCCAAAACTCCTCAGCAAAATCCTTCGTCACACGCTGTGAACCCATCTCATATCCAAAGGCACATGCACTCTGCTTATCGAAACGTAAGTGATGAACGTTAATGTCCAAGTTTAATTTAGTGTGATTGTAACAATGTTCAGGGAAGTGGGTGCCTGTTCTCTTAGTTTATCAACACTTTTCTGCACACTTTTCAGGGTGAGGACTCTCAAAGAGCACCGTCCTCTGCCACTCAGAGGTAAGCAGAGTGGTTAGTTGTTTAGCTGCAGAACATTTTCTTGTCTTGCCTGCAGTGCAGGCAACACTAGAAAGTAAGACGGGGTGATAAAAGGTGATTGAAAGTTGTCACGTATAAAAACTTGTGTTAGATGTAAATCTCAGAGGACAAAAACAAACCTCAGAACCAGGTGACTGCACACAGTCTCTTGACTCTTACCTGTGTACTCGTTTTAGTAACAATAGCTCGGGTTTCTCTTCATTCACGCACAAATCTTTCGCCTTTTACTAAAGATTTCCGTGGAGGGGAACGCTGACGAGTTCTTCTTATTTTTGAAGGCTCTGCCAGGGTTTTTGGGGGGCAGCCGTGGGCTGGAGGTTAGGGATCTGGCCCTGTGACCGGAAGGTTGCCGGTTCAATCCCCAGGGCCGACAGTCCATGACTGAGGTGTCCTTGAGCAAGACACCTAACCCCCAACTGCTCCCCGGGCGCCGTGGATAGGGCTGCCCCCTAGTGTATGTGGTGTTTCACTTCACGGATGGGTTAAATGCAGAGGTGGAATTTCCCTGGTTGTGGGATCAAAAAAAAAAAAAAAAAATCACTTATACCCTAAAGTAGAATAATTCAGCTCCTTTTATTACATGAACTGATCCTTGAATTGGTGTAAAGTCTGTTATGAAAAGAAATTCAAATACATTTTTCAGAATTACAGCACAGCTCCTAATCCCTTAGCATTATTAAAATTACTAGCAAAAATGGAAGTCATTTTAAAACCATAAGAACTGTTTTCAAGATCTGTTGAAAAAAGTTCCAAAATCTAAATCTAAAGTATAAAATTCATTTTGGAACTAAAGAAAGAGAAAGGAATCTTAGTTTTAACTTGGTGTAAGATGATAATTGATAATTAAGGATTACATTTTATTGTATTACACTTTTTAAAAAGATCATGTTTAAAGTCACCTTTAAAAAGTGAAAAGAAGCCTCACATTTGACCATATGCAGATCTTTAAAGGTCTAGTATATCTTGCATATTGTATTATTTCGTCAGTATTATTTTCTGAATTAACACTGGATTAATATACCAAAAACTATTTTTCAACCTTTTCTAGCCTCGCATAGAATTCTATAGAATTAAACAGGCTGTTTTTATGACTGTCTTTAAGACTGATATGTAAATCTTTTCTGATTGCCTGTATTTAAAACCATCATTCAAACATCAGTTTAGGCTGAAACAGTCCTGATGACGTCAGACTGAGTAGGTAGGTATATGTAAAAGCGTTGGTTTTAACAAAATCACAAAATGAGGGAATTCAAATGGTCTCCATGTATGGACTGGAGAGCAAACAGTACATTAAGTATTTTAACAGCGTATACATCAAGCATGTTCATTTTAAAGAGACCTCTCTCCAGCAGAGGGCACTCTCCGCCCGTCCCGGCTGTGAAGCACCGACTCCAGCAGTTTCACCAGCCCTCCCCACCGCAGACAGACGAACCTGCAGACAGCAATGATGAATGGCCTCCATCGTCTGACTACGTCCCTTACGTGCGCACTGATGAAGTTTACCACCTGGACCCCCTCGCTCCAATCTCCAGACCACCAACACATGAAGCCTCTCAGAAGACAAATGCAGGTATATAAATCATAGCAAATCAATAAAATTGAACATAACTGAGCCTTTCATGGTCCTGAAAGTGCCAGTGGGTTGTGTATGCTGCCCACACAGATCATCATGAGTGATGCATGTTTAATACATCTTGTGCTGTTTAATTAGATGTGAACAGCAGCAGACAGCCCACTAATGTGGTCCAGCGGGACCCCCTGTTACACCCAGAGCTGCTGAAGAGCACAGAGAGGCAGCAGGCCATTCTCAAGGGGTTATCTGAACTCAGACAGGTACTGTTCAAATACATAAATGGCATTCGTAACAGTCTAGGCAAACATTTGCATGTGATGCAGCTGCATTATTGGAGTGTTTGAATGAATTATAATAATATTAAACAAAGTAAAAACACAAAAAAGCTTCTTGGTCAAAATAACCTTGTTGGGCAATTTTTAAATGGCAAAAACTGTCTCCTATATTCCTCTATAAAAAGGGAAAAGGCCAAAGAAAGTACTTTAGTGGAATTACAGGTACTCTGTCTTACTTTTTAAAAAAAATTTTAAGTACTGAGCAAAAAAAAAACTGGCCCACACGGCCTGGCCCTGGCCTCAACCCCATCAAACCCCTTCTGGATGAATTAACAAATTTCCACAGGCATCTTTAAAATCTTGTTGAAAGCTTCCCAGAAGAGTGAAAGTTATTATAGCTGCAAAAGAAGTACCAACTCCATATAATGCCTGTAGGTTCAGAATGGGATGTCAAAAATTCTTGTAGATGTCCCAACACTTTTGCCCAAGACACAAGAGAAGAAAAAAAATGGCCTTTGAAATGTATGAATACTTTAATGGTCTTAATGAAAAAGTAAGGAGTAAAAGGTATATTTTTTGTTTAATGTAATCAAGTGAAAGTACAAATATTTAACTTCAGTAATACTCAAGTAAAAGTACAAATCTCAAGTATAATTACTCAGATCTGTCCTACCCCTGTCCACTATTGTGTGAATAGTTACTTCAGTCATATTTGTGTATTCAGTGTATTTTCTAAAATAATTCTGAATTGAACCAAAAAGGTCAAATTTTATTCATGCACAAAATCATTTCCTAAATAATTATGTTCAGTTGTAATCACTGAAGTCAGAGATTTACATGCCTACTGTATATGATGCAACACAGTGATTTCACACGCAACTAACGTTTTGATTGTTTTATTTCCAGGGCCTTTTGCAAAAACAAAGAGAACTAGAAAGCAGCTTGAACCCTTTACTGCAGGGACAAAGCAGAAACCACTCACCAGCTTTCCAGCCTATGTGAGAGAACCCAACTCACCAGAGATTATAATTACACATCAGCACTTTACTTTCCACAGTTGTATAATGAAAATCACTGAAAACAGGGAATCAGACTTTTAAAGATCTCCTTTCTACAATCAGCACTGAAGAGTTTGGCACGTGTCGGGTACTGCAACTCAAACAGGCACTTTTCCTGAACTTAGTTTTGAACAGTATTCTGTGTATTTCTTGAAAGTTAACTTGTGTTGCTCCTTCATGTATTGAATGTAGCCTGAAGTGGTAATTAGGGTGGTTCATTTTATGGGTTAATGTATTATTTATTGGGTTGCTAATTCTGACTGAGTTCACTTGAACTGAATCTGTGACTTGACAATGTGAATTTTCAACCAGCTACCTTGAGGTCTTAATGTGAATTAAAGTATTTTTGATTTTCTTACATTTCTTGTGCATATTTTGTTACAGCAAAAACTTTTTTTTTTTTGCCCCACAGAGTTGGAACATTTTAAACATTTATAGCAAGAGTCCTGATACAGAGTTCTCTATTTGGTGCGTTTGTCATTTTTTACAAAATTTAAATCTGAAAACAATAAATACATAAAAAACGTAGGACTATAAACATGTTGTGCTAATTACTTACAGGCTTAGAGGCAGTGCAACTGCATAATTACTAGAATGTCCATTCTCCACAACGCAGTGTCAGTTCTGCATATTGACGCCTCAGTGCATTGTTCTATCCCTGTTAATGTTTTGTTAGTGAATTTTATGAATGGTTGTAGCTGCAACTGTAAAACAATTGTTCTGATAATGTTAGAATTATAGCGCCAGCAACAAATCTTTCCACTTTAGTTTGATATTTGTGCTCCCCATTTACATAACTGGAGGGAAAATACAGACAGGAGAGCTGACAATACAGAAATCATACACACCCCAAAAGCTAAAAGTATGGCAACACTTCAGTTTAACAATCTAAAAAAGACTAAGATAAAACTGAACTTACCTGGACTGACAGCACAACAGTTATGAGTGCACACAGAAAACATATTGCATTTATGGCAGAAAACACATGGTTGAATTTTTTTTTTTTTGCCTACAGTATGCTTCCCAACCATCATGAACACAGAAATAGGCCATACATTAGCAGATTACACCATGTAATTGACAGACACTAAAAACATTCCTGCTACGTGCAGCTGTTTTAGAAAATGAGCAACAAGCAGAGTAATAACAAAGAGTCAAACCACATCTTGAAATTCAATGTTTTATATATGGATAAGTGAAGAAATTACTCCCTGTTCAGAGACAATTAACAAAACAGCTGCTACAATTGTTTCAATGTCCTTGTTTTAGTCTTATTTTAAAAAAATAATGTTAACATTAAAACCAGGGTCACATACACCCCTTTGCCTGTAGTGTTTTCCAAAAAGAAACCAGTAAACCAGACAATTATCTTAACAAAATTTGCGAATACAAATATGTACAAAATGTGAAACGATACAGGGTTTTACACATCTTTTTTGGACTGGACAATGTTTCACTTTTTTTCTTTCAAAGAGAAAATAATAAAAAAAAAAAAAAGAAAAATTTTACAAGATTAAACTATTTACACACAGTGCTGGCTCACCAGCCACCAAAGCCTCCTCTACGAGGAGGATATCCATTTCCTTGGAAAGAGGGATTGCTGTGCCAGGTGTAGTTCTGGATAAACTGGGCCCGGTGAACCGGTCCTAAGCCCACACCTTGCTGAACACCCCAGACGTTTGAAGCTGCCCCTTGTGCCAAGCTGTTGAAGGCCATCTGCATGTTGTTGTTTGGCAGGAACCCTCTTAGGCCTGAATGTGTGACCATACCTAGGCTATTGGCCATTGATGTCAGTCCAATAGCACCATTTTGAGAGGGATGTCCTTGGCTGTTTAGACCCACAGATCCTTGAGGCCACAAAGTGCTGCTCTGCAGCAACATCCTGTCCACACTAACTAAGGTATTGTTCACACCATAAGCCACAGTTCCAGGCACCGGAAGTAGGCCGGCGTTGCTGCCATGCTTCCCATTGCCAACCATCACAGTTACAGCATTGTCCTTGGACTGAGTGCTAGAGGAATCAGCGGACAGCATCAGGTTCTCTGAGGTAGCCGCTTCTGATGCGTTCTTTTCCTGACCACAATCACTCTCAGCCCCACTGATCTTTGGACTTATTTGGGTAGCAGTGTCTTTGTCAGTTGTTTGATTCCAGGTAGGTTGCATGTCAGTAGAAATGTTGCTGGTGGTCTCAGTGACTACAAAGTTTGTTCCAGGGGAAACTACTGGGGCAGGTGCAGGCAGCTCGTTCAGGCCACATACAGCCGCCACTCGCAGGGTGCTACCTGTTCCTGGGCAAGCTTCATCTTTAGCACCATCCTGGGACAGAGTGGCATGTTCTAAAGTAGATGATGTTTCTGAATGACCAGATGCAGATTCATGCGACAGGACTTCAGCTGTAGATTTGTCCAAAAGAAGGCTACACTCTGAGGGCATGGCCCCCTGACCGAGAAAGCTCTCATGAGGATTAACATTGAAGGAATCTTGTGATAAATGGCCTTGTGAAGAACCTGCATGCATTCTGGCCACCCTGATTTGAGATATCGCCGCTTTCAAAGCCTCAAAATCTAATCCCTTTGATGCCCCACTAGCAGGAGAGGTCAAAGAAACCTCACTTCCTTTGTCTCCAACTAATACACATGCGTATGGATCAGCTGTAAGACCAGATTCTTGGCCTGGAGCAAAAGATGCACTGCCCATGAGGTTCAACGCTCTTCGGGTTGAGGCGTCCATTTCAGAACCCAGGTTCATTTCCTCTTCCCTCACTACAGGCAAAGAAAACATGGCTGAGTGAAAGTCTATTCAATCCAAGTATAATGTTTTAGCATAGTGGAATCTTCCCACCAAGTCTGATATGGTTACACTGTAAATGCACGAAGAGGGAAGAGGAAGCTATGATAAATTCACCATTCTTCTGATTGGCACAGCAACCATCATTAGAATAGAATAGAATAGAATAGAATTCAATTAGACAGACACATCAAAAATATTCTATTATACAAAAATGACCGTACATGAACAGACCAGGACTCGCCTTTAAAACAATAAGAGTAGCTATAAACAGCCACTATGCTGTACTAAGGAACTAATCATTCTAGCTCAAGTGCAAACTTTGAAAACCATCCTGTCTAGGCCGACTACATTTAGGTTAAGCTTGAAGTTTACATATGATTTTTGGCAAAGTCACTACTCTAAGAACACATTTCATGTAGATGGCAATGTATATAAAAGCTAAAATATAAAACAGTTTGTTTAGACATCAATGTACACAAAAACAAATGCTGGGTAAATAAACTGCTGACTTACATATTGGTGATGTAGGACAGGAATGCAGATTCGAAGATGGTAGTTTGTCACAGGCTTCACCAATCAGGCTGGCCATATTATACAGAATGTCATCAATGTTTGCAATGACTATGCCACTGCTGGAGTAATGTGGAAACATCTCAAATCGGCGCTCTGTGGAACAGGATATATGAACGTGATTAATTTAAAATAAAAGAGCAATGTCACTTCTTTCATTACTCTGCAAGCGACTGTTGAAGTATTCTACATGCTAATTTCTCCCACCTGTTATGAAAATGAGCACATATCTTTATTAATGCAGTATTACTATATGTATTAGTAGGGGTAAGCCTTAATGGTTGCAATAATATGAACTAATCTGGAAGTTTCATCTTTGAAATAATGACCATAATACCCAAAAGCACAACAAGGATGACCACAGCACCGAGAAGGTCATGCAAGCAGAAGAGTACCTGTGAGAAATATTACATGGCGCTGTCCGATGTTCTGAGCTTGAAGCTTTACCAGACAGTTGAGGTCAGGAGCTTGTCGTGACTGACCATCACACTCATGATAAGACAAGAACTCAACTATTTGTTTCTTGTGGTACATTGTGAGCAGGTTCAGTATATTCAAGGCTTCACTGTTACACCTGGAAATATTAAAAAAAAATATATATACTAGTTAACTAGCAAATAGTTCTCAAAAGTTTCCTTCCTATTATCTTGTTAAAACTGCATAAACACCATTGCGTAATTAAGGTGGAAATAAAAAAGTATGAAGCATCACTCAGAGATCACAATATTTTCATTCACTTGTTGGACTGTAGTCTAGCAATTGCTTTGATAAACGTACCTGCTTTGCTCTTTGACCTTTTTGTGAGTTTTACAATGTACCCGCCACCTCCATGGACTCTCTGGTGTGTTAAGCTCCTCAAGATACTGGAGAAGAGTTTCAAGTCTCTCTACAACAGATTAAAAAAAAAAAAAAAAAAGAATTTACAGAAAACAGGAATTAAAAAAAAAACCCAATACCTTCCAAAAATGTTATTAAATCACAGAATTCTATCCAACTTTAGTTTGATGCAAAATAGTCAGGATCACAATGTGTTTTGACATGGCAAAGAACAGAGTCGTTCCTTTTCGCTTCTTCTTGAGAACCATTTCCAGCTATTTGTCATGTCCTGGCAAGGACAGTTAACTTTAACCAAATACTACTCCATGCAGGATCAGCAGAGAGGAACAATGGAGTTTCCAAAGAATAACTCACCCTGTTTGATGAAGTCAGGATTAAGGACAAATTCATCAGAGACAATAAAGCCCCCAGAAACAAACAACTCATTGTAGGTGTGATTCTTGATGTCATCTAGACTGTCCACTCCAGCAAAGCTTACTGATGGCAGCTTCTTCAGAGAGACTAATGCAGGTATCTGTGAAAAAAAGACATTTGTTTTCTTGTTTATACTCCATATGTTATTTAAAAGCTCATTTTCCATGGTTATTCATGTTTTACCCATAGCAAGATAATATTGTGTTTTGCCATACCTTATGAACATGGGTAGCAATGTCTATATTTTGGATGATTATAAGAAGTTTGTCTTGACTGTCTTTTTTTTCGAGAAATGTCTGAGGATCACACTCTGAATTTCCAAGCCTCTTGAGGTATTCCTGTAATGGTTCCACAAGACAAACACTGAAAGTTTTAGTTTCTACCACTTGGCCTCCCAGTTCAAACTAGCAGTTCAGTTTGTCTGATTTCAGTGTTAAGTGAAAAGAGTCTAAAGGCCGTGGGACATGGACCCAACATTACCCGACAAACACTAAATATCTTGGCATGTGGTTATATACTGTTCCAGAATAAGAAATGACAAGAGTGAGCCTGAGTAAAAGAAGGACCTTTCTACCAGGGTGAATTGAGAAGAACCTTCTATAAATGCTGTGAAATGGGGAAAATATTTTAGAGCAGGGAGAGAAATGGGAGAGACATGATTCGTTCAGGTTTGCTGTTGCCAGGAGAATGTTGGGTCCATGACCTCAGGCCTTACGACAAAGCGAGCTCTACCTTTATTTCCCAGCAAACATCACTCTCCTCATCAGCAGAATGAATGTAGAAGTGGACAGTGTTCTTCTGTACACCTTGGATGATCTTCACCAGGTTGCTGATCACCTCAGGCTGCAGCTGACTAATGAGACTGCTGATGGCAGCTGGAGCCGGTTCCACAGCCACACTCTCATTTGCCAGTCTGGAGTTAGCCATGCTTTCTCCTGCACCCAGAACCAACCGAGATTGGGCTTCCACAGTGAGACTGCCGACTGACCCGTCTGAAACCTCACCTTCAGATTCATAAAGAGTCCTACCTTCCTGCCTTTCAAGTCTCACTGAGCTCTGTTCTGCCTGCCTTTGTCCATTTGTCCTTTGCATATTCTGCAAAGGTGGCTGGTGGACCTCTTTACAGATGTCCAGATGAGGTAGCCTTGCCTGCTCTTGCTTACTCTGAGTTGGACTAGAAGAAGGAATTAGGGGGTGAGTACTAGAAGAAGAGCTGGAGGTCAGATTAGAAGCTAAAGCAGGTTTCACAGTAGCGACAGTGCTGGGAGATTGAAGAGGTGTATGAATGTGCAGAGAAGAAGAAATAGGAAGGTCAGAAGGTTGAACTTCTGGGGCAGAGTAAGAAACAGAAGAGGGGAAAACTGAAACCACATGTGTTGTGTCATCCCATGTATTCTGCTGGGAGTCTATGAAAGCGCTAATGCTATCTCTGAATGATTTAATGTAACTGTGAACAGGCAAAGGTGTGTTGAAGTGCGAGACATACTCAGAGAATGGTGCCATAGGAGTCTGTGGTGGGTTTCTATGGGCTTGAGAGCTAGAATAGGGAATGTAATACACACATTCCTCTCGCAAAAGGTCTTCCACCTCAGTGGAGAAGCCGGAGATTTGCTCATCCACAATGCAGTCAACACCACTTAGTGGAGTCCCTCTCTGCTCTTGACTGTGGGAAACTTTCAGTTCGTCAGTGAGATTGGTGTTTTCATCTTCCACAGCCTCGAGCTCTGGTTCAGTCACCACATTACTGCTGTCAGGCTGATCTGGTCGGGAAAGATCCTTTTTCTCCGGACTGGCGTGGGTCAAAACTGTAGGGCTTTGCAGGTAACGGGGGTCATCAACATTTTCATCTCTTCTATGGGAATATCTCTCAGTCTTTAGACCTGTGCATGGGAGGGGGGGGGGGCACTGTAATTAAACTAATGTACATCCTCTAAGGCAAACTACCAATTGCAGAAGTCTTGGTCAACTTAGCCTCAGTCAGCTAATGATTCCTGGATTAGACAGTGTTACTATAAAAAACTTGCATTGGTATGGAACATTTATGCTACGCAGAGGTTCTTGAAACTTTTTTTTTAAGTTTTAAAATATTCACTGAAAAAGTTGTAAAGGTCTAGCAATTTCAAAACATACAACTGTATAAACAGCCTCTTGACTATACCTGTTATGGGAATTAAAACCCATGGGATTGACTTTTCTCCAAGTAAGTTCACCCCACGTTGCTGTCCGTTAGTATCTGAGCAGGGACTGAATGCTTCCAGGCTACTTAGGCTGCCAGCAGTTTCTTCCTGTAATCAGAAACTTGTCAGTTAACAGTAAACCTGAAAAACTAGTCATCATCTTATTTCTGTTCAGGATTAGTAAAATGAAGACAGTAGAAGTTTATCAAATTATTTTGTTAAATTTTAGTAATTTAGTGTTTCAAACAGAGAACAAATGGAGAAACCACAATGGTTATCTATGATGAATATTGTGCAGTTGTTATAAAACAAACTTTACAAAATGAAAGTTAAAGAAGGGATGCACCAAAAGAGGAACTATAAGCCAATGCCAATACCTGAATATTATTATTATTTTTTTTTTTTAAGCATCAGCTGATGCGGATACAAATTTTAATAGAAACATTTATAAAATAGATTCTGGCATAAGATTAGCCTGGATTAGCATTACAGAAAACGATAACATTAATTTCCATAAGACTTCAAATGCAGCAAAATCAACAAAATGTAGACATTAAGTCTTCAAATACCGGTTTGAAATACTGGTAAAATCTAAACATTTTGGACACTGCTACATTTCTTTTTAAGCAACTGTCTGCCAAAACCGTGCATCCCCAATAAACATGAAGCTCAATTTTTGTGCCTCTTTATACTCCCACTTCAATGGCTTTCACAGACAAAGAATAAAAACATTGTCTAGAATAATAAGTGCAACAAAGAGTGAAACAGCATAGCATTCTGCTGCTCTTAAACTTGTCTTATCTTTAAAAGTGAAAAAGCATCAGTCTAACACCTGGTTTTCTGTTAAAGTTAAAAGACCATGCTGTTTCACATCTTTCGTTAATCTAATGTTAGTTCCCTCCACCAACAGACAACTCTCCTCACTCGACTACAGATTAAAAACCCACCTCTTCAGTCTGCACCTGCGCTCTCTTTGCCCGGACTCTTCCAGGCGTCTTCTGCAAAAATTAAACACTGTGCTAATGGCGTTTCTAAAATTTCTAGACTGTGCAGCTGCCTCTGTTACACTTCATATAGTGCAGGACACTGATGTACAGAAAAAAGAGACACTTTTTGTGGAACATATACATAGGCTACAAGTTCTTTAAATGTTCCACTGACACAGTACCTTTCCAGACATCTTCCTTCTTCTAGCCCCTGGATTGTCAAGGTTCCTCCCCACATCATGACCTGCTCTAACCTCTTTCCTCTGCATGTGAAAATGTAGAGGACCAAAAAAAAATCCCTCATATCTGCACAATAAGCTCTCAGTTGGTCTATGCACAGCTTTAAGCTCCTTATCTTAAAACCTGACTCCAAATTAGAAAAAAAAAAAAATCTCTCAAGTCCTGCAAATGTGAGAAACTACATTACCCATGTCCATTGATCTAAGGCTGCTTTCACACCTAGTTTGTTTGCTAAAGTACACACCAAAGTTTTTGGAGCACTCGGTCATTTTCACTTTGCTTGGTTGGGTTCACAGTGCAGCGGCTAAAATGCACCAAAAAAATAGATATAGATTAGATTTGTCAGACGTTTGGTGAGGATAGAAGCCCACTTTCTTTCATGTCACTATTAAAAAAGCCAATATATTCTTGTTTTTAATGTATTACTGTATCCCAACAATACCATAACATCTATTTGTACTGCAACTCAAAGAAATAAAAACAAACTAAACTTGAAATTAAACAAGGTGAATTTAAGGAGTTTGAATTTGCTTAAATTTGAATTTAAGCAATCAGGTCACTGATGCTTGGTCAAAAACATTCAATATCGAACGTGTTGTTTGATTTTTAAATTTTTTTTTAAATACTATAACTTTATAGCTTGTCTGGCATTATAATCAGAAGCTTGCACTGCAAGAAACAGGAGTACCTTTCAAGACGCAAACGTTCAAACAGCCAGATTACACAGACAGTTCAGAGCTCACAGGAGAAAGAGGAAGCATGCTCTAACACTGAAACTCTGTTGGGTGTGGCGTCTTTTCCACCAGCTGCAATCTGAGCTAGTGTTGTCTTGTAAGGGGATCGAGGATTACAGTAGTTCAAGGACCATGAGCAGCAAACCCGATTTAGCAAACCCACATGTGCGTGACAAAGCAAACTGAATTAAAGCATAATATTGGCTACACCAAGCAAGATAAGCGCAAAAGTGCAACAAATTCCAAAATATGGAAACATAGAAGGAAACCACGTCCCAAAAGCTTACAAATACTAAAAATAAAAGTTCTTTAGTGCCAGTCGCAATTTTACTGTGGTCAATATTAAAATTATTAATATTGGACAGTTTTTCTTTGCATGCACAAAAAACAAACAAAACATGTAACAGAACAAAGCAAGCAGATTCTTTTAAATGCCTGATTGCTTCTTTCTAAAACCTAGTTTCAACTGGTGTCTGACCCCAAAAGGCACAGCTGGCACTTTTTCACAACTTGTTAAACTCTCCCCGACCTCTAACTGTGCTCAAGTGCTAACAAAGACAATTGGTTGACTCGCTGAATTAGATAAACCCCCATTTCAAACTGAATAGAATGAAGGATTCTAATCACTGGTAAATACACTTAAGCCAGTGTGAAAATCCAAACTCAACACATTTCAGTACACATGTGGTCCTAAAGATGTGTGAAGAAACAAAAGAACTTGTGAAGAGTCTAGTCTGTAAGGCCTAATGCACTGCAATTACGACAGATAGCTGGACATCAAGTTATTCTAACAGCTACTTGACAAAATGCAAACCTAAAAACCAAGTGAGGGTCAAATTTATTTCACATTACGTTTAAATCTTTTTTTTTTCTGCTAATAATTTCTATATTTGCTGTAAAAACTCCATCCTTTGATGCGTTTCCATTTATACTTTTTGATGTCTTGTTCTACTTGATGTTTACAATTCCTTTAAATTATTATTGGAACTTTTTTCATTCTCTTTTCTGGTTCAAAAGTGGCTCCTTTCTTACAGCCTGAACTGTGAGAGACACACACAAATACAAAACACTGACCAAACCAAACAAAGGGATCTAGTTTCAAACACATGCATAAGTACCAACTGATCAACTGCTAATTTAGAATAAAATCTTACCTCAAGATCAGTTTTCCCTTGTGCTTCTTGATCATCATCTGCCATTTGCTTCCTAAGGTCAATGTCACAGTTGGTGGGGAGACCAAGCTTCTTTATGCTGTCATACAGAGTTGCTTCTGTGTCCTTGGTACTGTCCACCGTTTCTGCTTGATCAGTCTTAGCCAAACATGAGCCTGCTACAATTTTACTCAGGTTCCCCAGCATCTTCATAACTAATGCACTACCATTGTCTTTCCTCAAATCTGTGTCATGAGTGTTTTGGCTGAGCTTGTCTATTAACTTGACCACCTTCAATACCCCTTTAGTCTTGTCCTTTCTCAGGTCCGTGTCATGAAGGCCGATGCTACTCAACACATCAGTCAGAGATGGACTGGACTGGAGCTCCTCAGCTTAAAATAAGACAAAATAAACCATTATGTAGTGACTATAGTTCATCTAAATACCATCATTATGCTACACAATCAATACACAATCGTCCTTGGGCGATTTGATACGACCAATACAATTTCAACAGTCCTGAACAACATTTTTTTGTGTTATTGAGAGAATAAATGTTCAATGATACACACGTTCAACTGTGCTAAATAGGACGAACTACAATCTTAGAGCATTACGAAAAAGTGTGAAGTACAAATGTGAATTTTAAACAGGAATTTTAAATGCTTTTTGCACAGTGCATAAAATTTAACGCATCCGACCATCAACTGTCAGTGTAGGAAACTATTCTATTAAACACTAACATTTAATGAAATTTAATCTATACATTCTTTAAAAACATTAATTTAAATTAACATTAAACCTTATTTTAGTATAGCAGAATTTTTCCAGCCTATACTGCATACCTGCACCTTCTCCAGGTTGTCGATTGTTGACTGGGGCCATCTTCATACACTTTGGACTCGTCTCATTAGCTTCATCTTCTGACTTTCTCTTTAGACCATGAGTATCGGAGGCACCTTCATCTGATTCATTCCCTTTCTGCTTGGCTGCCAGGTTTTTTTTAATCTGAATGAGTTTTAAGAGTTCCTTCAGTCTCTCTGGGTCACTATGAACCTCGATACCGTCTGCCGTCTCAGAGTCTGTACTAGACTCTGGAACACACCTGAGCTCCTCCACCATTTTCTTAGCATTCTCAACAGGCATTGTGAACAGATGGGGGTTATAGAAGTAAGAGCGCACATAGTTTTCCCAGTTGTATTTCTGCCTCGGAGCAGGGAAGAGCTTCTCCCTCTCATCCAGTTTGTGATCATAGTCGAGCCTGACTCGCTGTATGAGTTTGCCCTCGCGGATGCTGCTGAGGTAGTCATGGACCTGCTGTTCCACCCCAGCACCAAGGTTAGCTGGAGGGTTGCAGCGCACCTTGCCAAGCGCATAGTGGAATGCCGGGATGAAGCTATCCAGATGCGGCATTATAGGGTCCTGGGGCACAGGCAACAAAGGGGTGCTGGCAGCAAGGGGTTTAGACGCTAGATGTAGAAGAACAAGGATTAATTCTAAAAACTACTTTCCATGCAATTTATCACCTACACTGGTATACCAGTGCTGGTGTCAAACAAAAACAGTACTGAAATATAAACATAGCTAAGTGTAGCACACACTATATGTCCAAGGGTGTCCAGATACTAGGGGTGGGAATCTAAGCACCTCACGATTCGATTATGATTCAGAGGGCTGCGATGCAATTATAAAACAATTATCGATGCATCTTTTTTTCTATATAGGATTTCTATTTTCGTGCTGTGTAAGGACTTGGTGGTATTAAATAAAAGTATTCGTAATTATCCACAACGAAGGGATCACCATGTCAGTAAAATATTTGAAACTGGACGCTGAATCTCTGCTCTAAAGTGTGCAACATGGCTCAAAAGCACTGGTTACATGGACTTACTTGCATTTATAAGCAGCGCAGTTGGTTTTGTGGTACATTAAATCTGCAACGAGAGATGGTATCTATCTAAAAAGTTGCGAAGATGAAGTCGTTTCTCTTTCGAATTTTCCCGTTCCACCTTAAATGGTGCAGCAGTTACTCTCGGCACCTCAGTCAGAATTTAAGGTGGAACGAGAATATTCGAACGAGAAGTTGGAGAATAAGAAGCGACTTCAGCCTCGTAAACCAGCCGAACGTTGAGAGACATTTTACAAGAAACTGTTCTAGTTTTAAAAGTTTTCTGGCGCAGACGGGAGGAAAGCGGCTATAATTAGCTGAGTTAAAGCTTCAAGCAGAGGAAAGTAAATCTGCACCGTCGTTTGTATTTTTTAGCCTATACTAAGACATTAGCACACACTGAGACATACTGGACATTAAATGTCTCCCAAGGTGGTTTGACTTTGTTGAAAGGGCAAAATGTCTCTTCTAAATATTTGGGTTGTGGTTCCTGACCTAAACTAGCTTTTAATTCAGAGAGAGCCGGTCAGATTTCTCGCTCATCCATGTGTGTTTTTGTTTTGTGCCGCAACAGACTGTCCGGGCGCTGCACTTTCACACTTCCAAGTTCTGCCTTTTACATTCCATCAACATTACATTATAAATTAAATATTTAGAAAATCGATTTTTGACATTTATGAGTTGATTCAGAATCGCTCACGTCCGCATTGCGATGAATCCAAGTTTTTCCCGCACCCCTACCAGACACTCTTTCCTAATTTCTGCATTCAGCTACTTTAGGGTGCACAAGCATTCAACTGCACACAGAGTTTGCATAATCTCCATAGAAAAGCACTGCCAATAGAATAGGACATTTTGTAGCAGCTTAACATGAAGATCACACGCCAGGCGTCAGCTAGAGCAGAGGTTTCTAAACTTTTTAATGCAATGACCCACATGCAGACCCAAGTATTTGTCCTGAGAGTCAACAAATGTTTTCTGAAGCAAAATAAGAATTAAGAAGCTCCATCTGCTGTCTATGGGATGAGTGTGAGTGGCATATGTGATCCAGAAGCAATTATCCAACAGTGTCTTCAATACAGCAGCCAGCTAATCAACATTGGTGTGTGTGTCAATCAGCTCTTTTCACCTGAAGCATAAATTAGGCTTTTGAGTACAATTGTTAAACCATCATTTGTTCATCAGATTTTCACTAAAACATACATTAAATGTCTGAAAATATCCAGACACCACTTCTAATTAGTGAATTCAGCTATTTTAAATTGCACCCATTGCTGACATGGGTGTTCAGCTGTGCACACTCCACAGAAAACTGACCAATAGAATGGGATGCTGTGGAGCAGCAGCACGAGTCTACGGTCACCATGCCAAGTGACAAGCTTTAGCCAGAGGAGCACTGGAACAGCATTCTATGGGCTGATGGAGCTGCATCCAATACCTTTTGGAGGAGTTTGAGCAGCATTTGTGATCCAGAACTAATCATACAACACCTCTATCTGACCTTACTAATGCGCTTGTGGCAGAGGCCAATCAAATTATCAGAGCAATGTTCCAACATCTAGTGTAAAGCCTTCCCAGAGAAGAAAAAGGCTGTTACTGGTACAAGGTGGGGAAGAGCAAACATCCTTTGAGTTAGATGGGCAAATGCCTACAAACGTTTGGACATGTAGTGTGTCATTTGCTGGGAACTTCAAAGGAAAAAACGTCAAGCCAAAAATGTCAGGAACACTGTATTTGGAGTGATCTTTAGTAGATGATTAAACTCTTAGCACATCAGTAGCAGTAGAAGCATCTGAATACAATGAAGTAAATATCTTGTAAATGTTCTCTTGACACATTATTTACATTAAGCAGATGTATTGTTAATGTTATCTGGCCCTAATCCTAAACCTAACCTTAACCTCAACTCCAAACCTAATCCTAACCATAACCTTCAAATGTGTGACATATTACTGAGAGTCTGTTGAGTGTTTCCATGTAAAAAGGTCCACCCAAAATAAAGTGTCACCAAAATGTTTTGTCAAGTTTCATATGCATTTAGCATAGATTAGAACTATGGAAAGGAGGAGGAGGGGGGGGGGGTTAATGTAGGCTAAATGTAATTTTTGCTTTGTACTTGGTTAAATACTCACAGAACTTTGACACATCCCGTGCATGACGGTAGATAAAAAGAGCTTGTCCACAGGATTTTTTCCAAGGAGTTCGGCGCTCTTTAAACGTAAAAACAAATGTTTTACAATTTTGGTCATCAAATAAAACCTTTTAAAATTATGTAAGCTACAACAAATAGTGTAAAAAGCTAATTTACCATTTGAGTTGGACATTTGATTTGAGGACAGCAGGAAGAAGAAACCGTTGTCATTCACTAAATTCACCAACACCTGCACATTGTGGGTAAATGATCAGCTTGGCAGGTCGAGCCAGGTGGTGCTAAAGCTCTACACCACAGACATATTTTTAATGACAAAAGATGCAAGTTTCCTTTTTATCTTTTTAAAACACCCCATCAATATCTAAAAGCAAAAGCTCCATATCTCCTTTAAAGTAACAATAACCCCCTCTACGCCGTGCACAATTTAGCCCCTGAACTTACCAATCCCTCTTCTTCAAGCTTCTGAAACAGTTGAGTCAAGTTTTCCATGGATTTGTTTTTCTCTACCACCACTTCAAACAGACTGCAGTGCAGTCCTTTCTTAAACACTGAAAAACAAATATTTTAACGTGGAATTTCAGCAAAAAAGAAATATGTACCATCTTCATATAACAGGTTAAGAATAATCATAGGTGTGGGACCTACTACCGACACCTATTTCAAAAAGTACTCAATGTTCTGTTACATAGATCTTTTAGCAATGTGCCGCACTTCAGTAAAACTGGTCTTTATTGTGGAGCTCCTGACCCGTTAGCCATGGTCATATCAGAGAGAGTAGCTTGTGTTACACCTACTTAGAAGAAACCAACAACTTATTTAGTCTTACCTTCATGGCTGCCCGAGTAAAGGTCCCAGGAGAAAAGGGAACATGAAATGCTCAGTTTTACTTGGTCCAGTTTCATGACTTTACCGATCTCCACCCTATCTGGGCTGCAACAACAAATAATCTGCTGTAAATATCCATGTAGACAAAAATGCATGACCATCATAATCCAATAATCTGCATTATGTCCATCAACACAAAATGCACAAAAAGGTGATCCTGACAGGATAAACTTACAGTTTGAAAGGCAGAAAGGGTTGAGAGAGGGACCGAAGGCTTGAATGGTATACTTCTTTGCCCCTATTTACAAATTGCCCCCTCCAGACAATATAACCAGAGTTATCTAAAACAATGAAAAACAGAAGGACAGATTTAATTTGATATTACCATAAAATTGCTTTCAAGCATTCTAGGCAGAACAAAAACTTCTTAAAATATTAAACAGACCTTTACTTATTCCTGATGTCAGACTGTTTGACCTATGTATTGGAAAAAAAAATTAAATAACCTGCAGCTTAACAAGCAATAGTTAATTAACTGACACACAATCATATATGCAGAATACCTTTGCATAGGCATGAGCTTAGGGCCCACTGTTGTTGTCTCTTTGCCTTTGAACTGAAAGGAGATTACAGCATACGGGCACACATGTCTTGGCCTGGATGCAAGCTCAAAGTCCACATACTCATAGAAATATTGCTGTGGAAACAAGACGAATACATTGGATACTGTACGTAGCACACATGTCAGGCTCTAGTCCTCGCAGGCCAAAACACAGACTTCAGCACATGGTCACAATAAACACACCTAATTCAGCTCATCAGCAAGGCCTTCATGAACTGAATTCAGTGTTGGATGAGGGTAAACTATAATCTCCACAGCACTTTGGCCTAGAACGTACTAGGCTTTACATCAACGGCTTAGTACATATACAAATTCAAAAAAATTAAGCTCCAGTAAAAAGACAAACAAAAGCCAAGTCACCAAACCATTACACTACCTGAGTGTACTCAAACGCTCTATAAGACTGCAGGGAGGTCACCCGGTTAGCGTTCTTGGAGAAATGGCTATCAAATTTGGGAGTAGGATCCAAAGTTCTTGCCATGTTGTCATGTATGCTCTTCACTTTACCCTAAAAGCAGAGAATCAAACACGTAAAACTGATATTAAGTATTTTATTTGTGTATGAGGTGTTGGGTATATGATGGTAAATGTAACGTGTACAGTATGTATTTTCATACTATTGCCCTGGAATCAATCAGCACAATAAAATTTAGAACAACTACCTTCATTACTTTAAAAACGATTATCTCTCCAGTGGATCCAGGCTCTTGGGGACTGACTTGAAGTAAATCAGAGAACTGACACAGGTAAATACCTATATTGTGAAAAGATGTTTATGTTAGTATTATTTCTAGACATTATAGAAAATGTGTTAACAGAAATACATTAGAATAAACGATCATATTGACCACGCTCAATTTGCAGTTTTACCTTTAGAGGCATTTCCCAAAATGGTCATCCAGCCGCTGCCAACTGACAAACCCTTTTCACATATCAAAGGTATCTGAAAAAGACACAATAAAAGTTCTCTAAAACTACCGAGTTATCATTTTATCTCATCTAATATACTCAGAAAAACCGTAAATAAATGGATTTCAGTCAGGTCAACCCTTGTATAAAAAAAGTGTTGTAAATCTGACTCCTTTATTCCAGACTTAAAAATATATTTCTTTGGCTTTAAGAATTTGACACATATTCTACCCGTTCCTTGTTCCTCAGTCCATGACTGAGGGGTCCTTGAGTAAGACATCTAACCCCCGATTGCTCCCCGGGCGCCGTGGAGAGGGCTGCCCACCGCTCTGGGCAAGTGTGCCAACTGCCCCCTAGTGTGTGTTCACTTGTGTATATGTGATGTTTCACTTCATGGATGGGTTAAATGCGAAGGTGGAATTTCCCCGGCAATAGAGTGCCTAGAAGTTACTGTGACATGGATAAGAGCTGGTTCATAGCTGGCCCACCCTTCCATTGGCATTTCTGAGATGCCAGTTGAGACCATACAAAACAATTTCAGACTTTGGGCCTGACTTAGAGAGACTCCTGCATTGTGCTTAGTAGCGGTCGCACTGACGTGACGCTTTGTGCGTGATGTCGACTAATCGCTGATGAGGCGTTTATGACATTGACAACAACACCTCAGAATAAATAACATGTGAGGAGCCTGCTGATTTGGGGGTCCATATCTCCAGTTTCCTGAAGGCTAGTTATGTGATTCAGCAGGAAAGGGCACATTACGCTCTACTGACAGAGATGGGCTTTATTCTAAGATTATTTCACTGATTTACAGCACTTCAAAGATCAGATATTGAACGTTGTTCTCTGTTTTTTTCCAAAGAATACAATTAAAAGCAACGTGTCGCTGGAGAGGGGGCAAAACATGCTATAATCTGGTAAAGATCGGGGTCAGTTACTCTAAATATCTCACTAATTTCTCCTAATTTAATCCTAGACACCAAAGTAGGATACAAATACTGATAGATTTTTATTTGCTCCTTTTTCATTAATTACTAGAATTTACATTATTGAAATTTTCTTTATGCTTCTGCAATGCTGGAGATAAGCACCACATTCTTGTTCTCATCATGGTTCTTTATTAGTTTTATTTTTGTCCTTATAATGATGAACACATTTGTGATTTACATTAATATGCAAATTTTTGGTTGTTAATTACCAGGAAAATTTGAGTACTGTTTTTATTCATTTATTAAGTGAAAAGGAGGTCAGAACACAAGCAGTGATGTAGGTAAGGAAATGTGTATGCATGTAGATACAAGTTACAAACAAAACATGTAGACAAAATATACAGCCTAACTAAACTGGACGGTACATGACATTTAAAAATTCACATCACTTGACTATGAAGTAGAGCAGGGTTTGTAACTGGAGGGCCAGAGTCCAGCACAATTTAGTGACATACCTGCTCAAAACCACCTACTTCCTATGGCAATTAACAGAGAAATTAAACCAGTTGTATTTGAGCAGGTAAATCAAACTGTACTGGACACCAAACCTCCAGGTCTGGAGCTGAACACCCTGAAGTAAACCCACTTACCTTGTGGGCATCACAAAGCAAGAAGCAAAAAGATTCTGCAAGCTCTTTGTCTGTGCGTCCATCCTGCTTCAGTTCTTTTCTCTTCTCGATGAACTGTACATTAAAATAGCAAAAAAAAAAAAGTTAATTTATGGCACAAAATGTTCAACACATACAACAGACCACTAATTACTGCAGCACAGAAACCACTGAATTACTGAATGTTCCATTAAAAACAAACCAAATTCTCCTCTCCACAGATTTAAATATTAAAATTACAACTAAACACTTCACACTCACTTCTTTTTCCAGAAGATCGTTATGTACAAGGCGAGGTTTGGAGTACACAAAGTTTCCTACTGAGGAAGGATCCTTGTAGCTAGACGTGATTATTTTCAGAATTTCACCAAACTCTCTGGAGTCTGAGGACAAATTCTGGATCAGAGCTAAAGAGAGAAGGAGAGGAACATCCAGTTACTATTCCACACAAGCAAAACACAGCTCCAACTTCAAAATGAATAACTTTTATACATGTAACCTTTGCATCTCTGCTACAAACGATGCAGCTGAAAGTCCAGCAGCAGGATTAATAATTGTAAACCAAGTGGCTTGTTGTAATATTTGCAGGCCATTAGTAGCACGCAGAAGCTGTTTAAGCACTTTATGAACTGGCCAAAACAAAATACAGCATTTCTAAAGCTCACCAATATATGCGAAAGCACCCATTTAAACTTAGGTGGCCTAAACAGTTACTGAGATGTGGAAACAAAAGTCACAGCAGGGTTGTAATTGGTGTAATATTTTTAAACAAGCTTTTTTGTGTTAAACATGGCTGAATTGAGGCCTACAAAAGGTGTTTTTGTCATTGCTTTTTAACCCAAAATGCAAAGATCACAGCTTTCAGAAACTCAAACGTCAGGCTTTCATATTCCTGCCTTATACTTAGGCTTGTTATTCAGTAATTAATATTAAACTAATGCAAGTTACATAGTTACAAGAGTGACGGCCACATAGAATACCAATGAATGCTTCTTCAGGTGCCTTCATATGACACAAAATGCTCATCAACATCTCAAACTGGGACAACCTGAGGTTATTTCTATAGGCTGCATCAATGGGCCGTCATATCACCCAATCCTGCACTGTCTCGCTACTTGCCACATACAGCCAGCACAAAGGGACTGCAGGCAGCACTCAGTGACGAAGTTATTATATCGGAGTTAAAATGTTGTTTTGTTGCGTTTTTAGAAATTATTTAAGCTGCTCAGCTCATGTTCGATATGTACTGGTGGCTGTTTCCTGCAGGGATGCAGAAAGTGATTTCAGGACTGTTTAACTGCAGCTGCTTAAAGAAATAATAAATAAATAAATAAAAGAACTCCAAACTAACCTGAATGCATGGCTGAGTTGCACAGAGGGAAAGTGTGTGCAAAGCTGTAGGTCGTTTCCGAGCCCCACAGCAGCCCAATCTTGTTTTTAAAATGTATGTAATAACCTCCCAGGCATTACATTAATTTATCAACTGTTATATCTCCTGCTTGGCGTGCGCTGTAGGGCATGGCACAACTGGTTACCATGCCACATATCAGTAATATGATAGTTCACTGCTCAGCTCATTTGCATATACTTCATCCACAACGATAGAGGGCAGATTAAAGACGCGAATCGGCATGCGCCAGTTTTAGGTGTACATCGTCGTCGTTGTCCCTCGCCACATTACAGCATGTTATGGCACATTCAGTCTGACAGAAGTTGTCAAAAAAAATGCAAATGACAAAAAGGAAAATTATTTTGCATGACATCAGATATGCTGCTTAATTCAGCCCCTCAACGTAAAAGACCTTCCCTGGTTTGTGCTCCATGTGCGGGCTTATCACTGATTTCATAGCATAGTGAAATCAGCAATCATAAGATCACATCATGAATATTTACCCCACACACACACATGACACGGCTGAATGACAGGTGATGACTCCGCTTGAGTGACTGAGGAGCCTGACTGCAGGTGGTCAGGCGTGGTTGAAACTGCAGAGACGGTTTTCTGCACACGCACGTAATTACAAAGATGCACTGAAGCTTTAAACCAAAAACTGTCAGAACCTTTTCAGACCAGTCAAAGAAGTCGATTAGACCATCATCAATTCACTTAAGAATTTCAGAGGAAGTGATTAGATTCTACATTTCAATCCCTTCATCTAACACTCAGCATAGCCTGAATGTAAAAGAGCACAAACACAGAATAGTTGGAACTGAATCAACTTTCTAATCAAAACCAGCTAAATTCAAACAGGACCCAAACCCAATCATGACTCAACTCTCATAAATCTATCTGGGGTGTACGCTCACAATCGCTCAACACCCCATTATTACCTTTGCTTTGCTAATTTAAAAGGACAAAAGACACACAAAAAAACAAAAACAAAAAAAAACACATGTAACCTCTTCAACTCCTTGAGACCACCAGTGGTTCCTTAATGCGTCATGTTCTTCATAACTCCTATTTTATAAGCTACATTCAAAAGGCGGGCGTCACTGTCTTCATTCCCGTCAAATAGATGGGTGATGTCATTTTAAACCCTATAAACAGACTCTCTCTGTGAAAATCTCTGTAAAAATTATTTTTATAAAATAATAAAGAGCGTTTAAGATTTTTGGCTTTCAGCAGTAAATTGTAAGCATACAGCAATATGTTTGATCATAAAACATTTTCTGTTCACTTAAGGGGAGCTTTTGCAAAAATACACTGTTCACACTGTTACTGAATAATTTGCCTTATGACTTGGGCATGTAAACTCAGATGGAAAAAACAAAATATACCCACAAGCATAAAAGGTTATGTCATCTTATTAGCGCAAACATTGTTAGTTTGCAGTGTGGCCTTCCTTAAACAAACACCTTGTCCAATTACTGCTATCGGTGGGAAAGAAGCAACTACCAACCTACACCAAAAACAAAGCTAAACGTTTTTGACCAGAAAAAAAGCATCTTTATTTACTCTTGTTTACGCAGGCTTCTCTGTGGTGTTACTACACTGCCTGCCACACTGAAACAGGTTACTGGAGAAAAAGGGCTGCAAACATCTGTTGTGAGGCTGTTCCGTTAGAGCTGTGAGATTTCGGTGAATATTTGTGGCCAATTTCTCTAAAGCACTTTGAAAACGTGCTGAGACTGCAGGACATTGTTTTCCCCCTCTGCTGCCCCCACGTCCCATGTTGTTTAAGGTGATGGATTTCATGGGGTTAACTTTGGGAACTTGTGCACGGCTTTTGAAATGAACTGCAACTCAGAGCCAAACAGATACCTTTGCTAATGTATATTTATATTGTTCTTCAAAATGACTTCATTGAGGAAGAGGATGTTTGAAAAAGCATTGTGGTTTATTTTTGCTGCTGTGTGGGACGTTACTAACTGGTAACGCTACGTGTGTTAACAACAAATGTGGACTGCTGCGCCATTACCCTCATTATGGATAAAGCTGCAGAGTGAGTGAATTTCAGGGCTTACGAAAGGAAGGAATGAATGGAAATGAGCTTTAATCTGTAATTTCAAAAGCTATCGTTGGGGTACCCATCCGCGACTAACCACGAAACCGTGACACCAAAACAATCCTGACAGAAAAAAATAAAGTTTCACTGACGTGCAAAATAACCACAGACTTGTTTTTGTGATGTACGGGGCACGCAACTTTCAAAACAGAGCTACAGAACGACCTCCATGGGAAATAGACTGGTGTGCACATTGGCGCGCACATGAGGATGCGTCATTCATTAGTTTCTAAATGCTTTAAAGAAAAGTCTTGGGTAGTAAAATGTGCCATGGACTTCAAAATGACAATCTGGCAATTTGGCAAAAATATACTCACAATATGGCACAATATTTTTACTGACATCTGATGCATTGAAAATGATTACAAATAATACATTAACATAAATAAATGAAAAAAAAAAAAAAAAGTCACTGCTGAAAAACACCTAAAAACCATGAGTACAATGTACATGGAATGCTTCGCATTATGTGTAGCACTAAATCCAATTAAACAGGACCAATTACACTCGTTCTGCAACAAAACAAGTGGTTTTTCAGTGATCTAGAACTACTGGCCAGTCTCCAAAATATACTAATTAAAGCATATAGTGGCATATTATGGCTGGGCAATGTGACTTATCATAATTATTATAAGAATATCCCAACTGTATACCTACTCCTCTCTGAAAGGCTAACTTCGCAAAAGATAGAGCAGGCAACAGCTTGCAGAAGTGTTTCCCAGACTGATAAACCCTGGTGCAAGGAAGTGCACACACAAGACGTGAAAGAAGCCAACAAGCTATTCAATGGAACTGACAAAATCTAACTGTGGCCAGCGTAGCATGCAACAGGTATCAGATGCTCCATGGAGCGCGTGAGCCTGAGACCATCTGAACTGAAAACAAGCTACAAGCTGAAATCCACATTCTGACCAATAAGAACAGTCAGTGGATTATTACATTAGTTCCATCCATCCATTTTCTAAGCCGCTTCTCCATCAGGGTCGCGGGGGGTGCTGGAGCCTATCCCAGCAGTCTTCGGGCGGAAGGCAGGATACACCCTGGACAGGTCGCCAGTCCATCGCAGGGCAAACAGACAGACACAGACAGTCACTCACACCAAAGGGCAATTTAGCATGTCTAATTGGCCTGACTGCATGTCTTTGGCCTTTGGGAGGAAACCGGAGAACCCGGAGGAAACCCACGCAGACACGGGGAGAACATGCAAACTCCACACAGAGAAGACCCTGGTCGCCCGGCTGGGGAATCGAACCCAGGCCCTCCTCGCTGTGAGACGACAGCGCTACCCACCACGCCACCGTGCCGTCCTATTACATTAGTTGAAAACCAATATTAGCCTTCAACTCTGCATACTCTTACGCTGGCTAGTTAAATCTGCTTACTTTGTACTGATTGTCACACTTTGGTGTGGAAAGTCATTCACTCCACCGTAACGTAATTTAATCATCACTTCATCAAGCTGCACCCTCACACCTCAATGCTCTGACTGCATGTTCACCGCACAAAGTACAAAACACCTCACGGGTGATGACGATGTGGTTTCTGTCCAGCGCTCAGAATGTCAAAATGAAGAAATTCAATGACGCTCTAACTCTTTCATAAGAGACTAAGTGGATAACCAGTCTTGAATTAGCCATGGATAGCATCACTGGCCTATACGTCCTCATGGTACCTGTGGAAACGCTCTAGCAGTCAGGGCAGCCAAGAGTGGCAACCTATGTGGCGGTCTGACCAAACTGTCCAATTAGCCAAGTAATAAATTGTATGAATATGAATAATCTTCTACGAGATTCCCATGCCAGATGGTACGTCGCCTGGATAACAAAGCACCATGGCACAGCCTAAGGGTCGGGGTTGCACCATTATGGTGAGGCTGTCCGGCGGAGCTGGGGACCAAGCTCACACCATTACTGCGAGGTCTCATGGGCGGGTCTGGAGACGGACCATGTCCATCTATAACGGCTATCCCCACTCGGAGCTCTCCAAGGGATCTGCCACCATACCCACGCCAAACCTGGTGAGCATTGGAAGGCAAACCACTCCCAGTAAAATCCTGCCCAGTAGTACTGATGTAGGGTCGATACAGGTCAGGCAGGAGGGGGAGGCAATGACCAACCAAATGTGGTGTGGAAAGTCAAATCACTCCATGTAATAAACGCTTCACCAAGCGGTGCCATGCTCTGATGGTATG
Organism: Pygocentrus nattereri; assembly: GCF_015220715.1. Classification (NCBI taxonomy): domain Eukaryota; kingdom Metazoa; phylum Chordata; class Actinopteri; order Characiformes; family Serrasalmidae; genus Pygocentrus; species Pygocentrus nattereri. Next base: position 7,314,248 of record NC_051231.1, on the reverse strand, counting down.
TGCTCACTGCACACAGCACAAGTCTCCCTCTGCTCCTCCACCACACTTGAGGGGCTTGTATTGCATTATGATCCACTTTGATGACTTGCTTTCAGTTAATACCATGGCCTGAATTTCAGTGCAGGATTGATTCCCTAACACTTATAATACAGGAAATTCCCACAGGCGTTTACAGCAGCGTTTAATAATGTTCACCCACCGTTTGCACCAGTGTGGAATGCGGGATGACTGGCTGACTGGCTTGGCTTCTTGGTCTGGCTTGAACAGCATTTCACAGGCTTCAAATACTTGTTTTTCAGAATGAGTACTTGAATACTCGTTCTTGAAAATTTGAAACAAGAAGCTGTCAGTTTCTTATTTGCCTTCAGCTTCACCAAGAGTGATGACAGCCACGAAAAGGGATGAGGAGGTTGCCCTGTTTCTGCTTGAAAGTGGGCAGCGTTAACTTATTTCTGCTGCATCACAGAACCAGTAGGTCAGTATTGTTTTGTCCCGTTTCTTAATGTTTGTAAAAGCAACTGGTCAGCTCTGTAACATCGACTGCAGCGACAGTTTGCTAACCCACAACCAAGCTAACATTAGTTACATTACTTGCTGTGTGGCTGTTAATTCTAACATTACATCACGGTATTTGTCCGTACAACGTTCGCGAAGGGTTTTACGGCCAGTGTCATTCGCCTCAAACTACTATAGAGAAATCCAGATGTCTGCTAGCTCGTGTCTGAATACTGTGATATGCTCTGACACGGATGTGGCAGGACTGATGCCAGTATGGGAGGTCGGAGCTTACTTGGGAGAAACATGATGATGTTCTCGGTTTGTAACCTCTCCAGATTTCTGTAATAAATCTTTGTTCGTTTCACTTCAGTCTGATCTACTCATCTCATTTTTTGCATCAACAAACACGCAGGACTGGTTTTGTCCACATAAGCCAACATTGTTGAGAAACTAAACAGTTAAGCAGCGTTTTTGGCCAGTTGTTTCACATTTGTAATGGGATAGCCGAGCGCTCGTCACCAGACAGCTAAAAATAATCAGTTTTCTTTCTTAAATTACGACTATTACAAGAACTGCGACCGTGCTTTTCCAGCTGATAAAAACAGCTCACCAGACTCTCCCACTGTCCCAGGACAGATTTGTGAAATGTTCCACTGCTTGGTGACCATAGCAGTTTCACTGTTCTGACCATAAAGGATAGTTTAACAGTGCTTAACCACCCAGGAGCAAAAATCAGCCTTCACACTTTAATGAAACAATGATTTGACATTTATCGCGATATGTATCGATATCGAACGATATGAATTTTGTTTATCGCGATAACATTTTGGCCATATCGCCCAGCTCAATGTGGACTTCTGTTTTAGTTTTATTTAAAGCTTCAGTTAAATTTTAGTTACCTTCTTTTATTTCCTTTATCAGGTTATTTTGTCTGGCAATTTCGTAATTTTTTTTCCCCAGAAAGCAGAACTGAGGGCAAAAAGGACAAGTCAGTCATGAATGAACTAACGAACGTGAAAGAGGACTGGAGAGCTTTTACAGCTATTCTGCTCAGCTAGAATTAGTCACGCCTCAAAGGCATACTCACACATCCGTGTCATTAATCAACCAGAAAAAAAAAATTATGAAACTAATTACAATGCATCTTTCATGTAACTACAAGTGGCAAAATCCTAGTTCATCTAGGTTAGAATTTCAGCACTGCTCTCAAACAGACCCATCACAAAAAAAGATGATCTGTATAAAACTGCAGACCAGCAAAAAAAAAAAAATAATGAAGCCAAAAAACTGCATAACTAGTGTTAGATCATCATAAAAAGTATTAATGCATTCTAACGCTACCAAAATATCAGTTATTTCTAGGGTCTTCAAATTTGAAAACCTCTAAAATTTATTCACCTATACAACCGCAACCCATTCTGAATTCCAGAGGTAGAAACCAGGGACGCACGATACTGGGATCATACCAGTGTTGGCCCATTAATGCTTTTTTCAAAAACGATTGGCATCGGGCCAATGCTTAGTAAACCATTACTTGACATCTATTGTATGCTGGAAGAGCCCTGTTAACGTTTAGGTTACGATGGCTGCGCTACTGCAGCACAGCTAAAACATCTCCCACAAGCAAAACCCGCCGCTACTCAGCCAGCTGATCAGCTCCTTCTGGTAAAAAGAAAACTGACCAATAATGATCCAAAAGCTACAACTACTACAGCACACGTGATGGAATTTATCACTCTGGATGATCATCCTTCTTCTGTTGTATACTGCAAATGAGGCAACTGACATACTGCGCTAGTGTGCAAACCACCATTAAAAACAACAAATGGTGCACGATGCTACATGTCTGGTATGCAGTGGCCTTTACAGCCCAAGACGTGAAGATATGTACATGTAAAATATGGGACATTGGCACTGGCCCAGAATTCCCATATCAGGTATAAACCTAAGCAACATCCCTTCATACAATCAGCAGCACTTCAGCATCGATACGATAACCTCGAACAAATCACAGTATTACACCACCACTCAAAACCAGAGCAGCCCACGTTACCATTACTGAACCCAGTTGTAAATTAGTGGCTGGGTGAGAAAAGGCACAACGAGCGGCAGCTTTTTCGAGAAAAAGTCATTGGACTTGGCCGCGAGATAAACTGCTCCTCAAATAATTGGCTGTTGGCAAGAGCAGCCGCTACAATTCAAGAAGGAACCGAGAAAAGCAACGACAAGGCAGGCAGCTTTTTCCCAGCAGCACCCCAGTGGAGCTGGCAGCTCTCGTAGCCTTCACAAACCATTTACAGGCCTAAGATTTCATTGAATTTGATTTTCAGGCATGAAAATAGCCACAAACACTACACCTTTCAACAGGCTACAAACTGTACTCAGCAGTTTGTTTCTACATCGTTGCTGAGCTTCTAACAAATGAGGATTAAGCTCCGTCATCATCAAGGTGCCTCTCAGCTTAGTGAGCCAGCTCTGAAAACTGCAGCTGCCTCGCCCCCAAGAGTTCTTTTGCAGTGCACGTCAACATCTGCTGCATGGCAGCGGTCACGCCACGCACTGCCATGTTAAGTCGAACAAGCCCAGGGATGTGGGGCACCACTCTTATGAAGGCACTTTAGTGCTAACAGCACCCCCTTGTGGAGAATCACTAGCCTGCTAAACGTGAGTGAACAAGTTCATGAGGTGTTATTTTATCAAAAAAAAAAAGTCATTATTGTTTTTTGCTTCGGATACCGATTCTGAACCGTGACCAGAGTTAATCAGCCAGTGATACCAATAAAACCTCTATTAGGACATTTGGTGCTGTAGTAGCAAAATACATACACGTTTATAAATATCAGAGGCACCATACATCAAAACGCCTTTCAGAGTTGTGTGATTTTTATTATATTTTTCCAAATAGTTTTCACTGCTACAGTTTCAACAACCATGACAAAGAGGTAAAAAGCATCCTGCGAGGACGGACACTGCATCAAAGGCCCAACAGGTAGAAGCCGCCTGGGTCAGGCATCAACCACATTAGAGGACTCATGCAGAACAATAGAGACAAAGAGGTCTGAATCAGGTGAAGAGGACCTCCCCAGGTGTAAATGGGTGTGGCAAGACGACCACCTGGCCTAATCTCTGGACAAATTAAACAAACACTAATGCCACTGCTGACCGGCTGGATCCGCTGAGCGGGCGGATTAACGTCGTTTTCGCCCGGGTAGCCCAGCTGGCTGACCAGCTTCAACGGTTTAAAAGAAACTTTCCTCCACTGTTTTGTTTTTATTCCCGCCGTCCACGTGAGACGGGAACGTTTCTGCGCTACCTTTCCGTGTAAACCTGCCATGCCACTGCTGACCGGAGCCTTCGGAGGATTAAAGACGACAGAAGGAAAATGAAGCACACGCGACATTTAAAAGGCGGCTAACAGACAAAAACACCGCGCCCACACAGTTTCAAAACACCGCGGATGGAAACACGAATGCTAACGCGAGTTTCCGTTCCACCTTAAACAGCGCTGCTGCTGCGCTCCGGCGCCTGAGGCGATTCAGTGTAACTGCAGCGCCATTTAAGGTGGAACGGAAAACTCGAACAAGACGCTGTCAAACGGAGAAAGCACCTCTCTTTTCTTTGTTCCTCCTCGGAATATGAAAATTGAGCCGCGGTGGTTCCTCGGCTAGTCTGGCGGAAACCGTGGAGGAGCCGCCGGGCTTCGCGTCAGACCCTCTGCTTCTCTGCGCCTCCGAACCGGCCTCGCACTCCGGCGCCAGTTCTTCTTCCCCGTCGGACCGTTCGCCATCTTGGTTCGAGGGCAGCTCGGCCGTGTTTGGCGCCCGCTGCTGCCGGTCCACCATTTTGCCAAAACGACACTCCATCTCGGAATTCGGTTATTTGTTCGCCTCGGACATCAGCCGACTGTGTTTTTCCTCACCGCTCCGTGAACTCTTCCCCTGTGACCGACCGTCAGCCTGAACAGACACACTGCCCGCATTCTCACCCCGCAGCCGCCATGGAGCCACTGAGGTGTGACGTCAGGAAGCTTGTGGCTCTGCGCCCCCCAGTGGCTGCAGCCGTACATCACATCTCCTCCTATTTAAAGGATTAGTCAAAAATTCTAGAGAATCGGTGAGATGTAAACAAAGCAGGGCTGCTCGATTATGGCAAAAATATATCGTAATCACGGTTATTTTGGTCAATGTTGAGATCACGGTTATTTAACACGATCAAGTCATTGGAATGTCTTTCCTTGAACTTTAAGCAATTAATCTAAAAAAAAACTAAACAAAATGTAAAAAATGGATCAAAATAGATCATAGAAATGTGAGAAATAAAAAGAAAAAAGATCAAAATGAATAAAATCAACTACGTCGTAGTGCACTTCCTCTACCTACTGAAAACTCTTAAACATTTATAAAAATTATGAATAAAATAAATTAGATGAGATTGGGTTTTTGCCCTGTGGTGGGCTGGTGACCTGTCCATGGTGTGTCCTGCCTTCTGCCCAATAAGTGCTGGGATAGGCTTGAGTACCACCCCCCCTCCATAACCCAGGATGATAATCGGCTTAGATAGTGTGTGTGTGTGTGTTTGGGCTTTTAGGAAGGCATGAAAGTGCATTTTTTTACTTTACAACGACCTGCATGTACCTTTCTGCCATAAATTCTGTGTTCAAATCACGTGTTAGACTCCAGTCCTCGCAGGCCAAAACACTGCAGACTAAATACTGAATCAGCTCATCAGTTAATTAGCAAGGTCTTCATGAACTGAATTCAGAGTATACTTCCATTTTTTACAACATGTGTTCAATTCAAAACTGTTATAAAACAATGTGTTAATAAACAATTTGGCATTTTTATAACTTTCTGTGATGTAGTTTTTAGAGGCAATAAGGGCTTTAGATGTCTGTTTCCTCTCAACACTGCTGTGGTGATAATTATGACATGGCCAGTTTTCTCCTTATATCACTTTAAATGTATTCCTTTACGTCTTAACAATTTATTTACAAAAAAGCATGGGAAAATCTGTGGAATTACAATTGTGTGTGAGTGGAATTAGTATATCCATGATAGGGATCTTAAAGCTACACCATGGAGGTTTTGGAGCCCTCTCTGGTGCACACGTGTAATTGCACACAACATGCAGAAGATCATTTATTTTGTAATGTGGGTTGTGCTTAGGACTCCTTTCCCAAGCATAATAATAATAACTAATAACTGATCGTCACATTGATTTATCAGTCTACTCAGGCTTTAGCAGAGCTCAGTAACACTGAGATTAATAACTGATCACATTGATTTATCAGGCTACTCAGGCTTTAGCAGAGCTCAGTAACACTGAGATTAATAACTGATCATGACATTGATTTATCAGTCTACTCAGGCTTTAGCAGAGCTCAGTAACACTGAGATTAATAACTGATCATATTGATTTATCAGTCTACTCAGGCTTTAGCACAGCTCAGTAACACTGAGATTAATAACTGATCACATTGATTTATCAGTCTACTCAGGCTTTAGCACAGCTCAGTAACACTGAGATTAATAACTGATCACATTGATTTATCAGTCTTTAGCAGCAGTGGACTGTTCATTGAGGTCCCCTAGTGTTCATCAAACAAGCATGTTTGCCACGTGCTGATTTTAAAATAAACAAGCATTAAATGTGTATCTTTGGAAGATTTATTATAATTTATTATTATTTTGATATGGGCGGCACGGTGGCGTAGTGGGTAGCGCTATCGCCTCACAGCGAGGAGGGCCTGGCTTCGATTCTCCGACCGGGCGGCCAGGGTCTTCTCTGTGTGGAGTTTGCATGTTCTCCCCGTGTCTGCGTGGGTTTCCTCCAGGTTCTCCGGTTTCCTCCCACAGTCCAAAGACATGCAGTCAGGCCATTTGGACATGCTAATTTGCCCCTAGGTGTGAGTGTGTGAGTGACTGTCTGTGTCTGTCTGTCTGCCCTGCGATGGACTGGCGACCTGTCCAGGGTGTATCCTGCCTTCCGCCCAATGACCGCTGGGATAGGCTCCAGCATCCCCCCGCGACCCTGACGGAGAAGCGGCTTAGAAAATGGATGGATGGATGGATTATTTTGATATCTAATCTCTGTATTCCGAATACATATTCCCAGTACTTATATTCCGTTAGATCCTGTGTTTTCATTTGCATTTTTCTTTCCTTGCAGTTGCCAGAAAAAGCAACCTGTATTCAGTTTAGTGCAGTCACCCACCTGAACGTGTCACTGTCATGTGGAGACTGAGAGCCTAGAGGAACGCTCCGGTGGGAACAGCATGAAACACGAGGCAGTTTACCTCTCAGGGGGAAAACCTGCCAATGCAGGCTGGCCCACAGGAGCAGCAGGGCTATATGTTGTTGCCTGTTGTTGTCTCTGATTGCATCATGGACATAAAAGTATTCCCAGAGTGCTTAGCAGGTCTACGGCAGTTCTTCTCTGGGCAGTGGTCTGGAGAGCTAATATTTATGCACAGCTGTGTAAATGCATAATAAATAAATGGGTATATACTATTGCATTATGTGAAGGCATAGTTTAACCTTAAACACGAATATTTTAAATAAAATTAGTCTGATCGTGCTGTTAACAAACTTTTTAAACATTCTGAAATTCATCATTTATCTTTTTGCATTATTTCTTAATTTCATCTTAACAAATCTGTCGACAAAGATTTGCTCCACCGAGGTTACATTTACACAATTGTTCCCCGAGGCACTAATTAACCTGACAATCTCACACACACACTCCAGACAAACAATACAGGCTGACGCAAGCTCGGCTGTTTAGCCTCTGCTTGTTATTTTCCATCTTTCAAGGCAGGTAAAGGTGCTTATTAGCAAAGGGACCTGCAGGAGTTAAACAAAGAGAAACAAACTTCAGACTCTTTTCAAACAACAAACCTTACCTGTACTGCCCCCAACTCTGGGTTCACTGCAACCTGTTCAGTGACTGAAAGGGAACAAGGAGAGTGACGACATGACGCACAGTGACTGTATAAGCTAAAAACTGATCAATGTACTGCAGTAACATGCAATGCTGTGGCCTGTTCCAGACCTGTTCAGGCATCTTCAGAGATTGTACGTTACATGGTAAAGAATTCTTTATATAAGTAGACCATGAAGATTTCAATGTGACCACAGGAGGGCAACAAAAGCTCATTCCTCTGGAGATAGCTGCCAAAAACATAGTTGCCAAAAAGAACTGAGCACCATTCCTTGTTTGGAAAAAAAACAGCTTAGACCAGCATTGAATGTGCGCTGGTGTAAGCTGGTTTATCCAGGTCACTCGGTCAGTCATGCTAGTTGATCAGCATGACAGTATCCAAAACACAACATATGCTGGTTTTAGAGTTGATCAGCATAGAAGCTTTCACTTCTGCTGACCAGTATGCCAGCATCCAAAACACAGCATATTGCTGTTGTCGGAAGAAAACCTAGAAACTAACTTTACAGGAGAAGGAAAACCTACTTTACTTTTAATGTAAGTCAAGGGAACCAGAAAGAGCAACAGGCATTTTCAGAATGTCAAAACACTGAAAAACGCTCAGTACACTGCTGACCAGTATACCAGCATCCAACACAACACATACTGGTCTGTGCTGTTTTTTCTAGCCAAAACAAAACAGTGACCCTGAGGCATCAATCCTCGGTGGTCCAATGGTTGGTCTAAAATCAACATTATAAAACATTTCTTTACCCCAAATGTAGTCATCAACCAGACAACTTTGCTTCTTCAGTTTTACAGTGCAGTTATGAGGCTAATCCACCTTTTGACCACACGCAAACTGTCCAAATCATCACTCGCCGTGTCAAAATATTAGGAAATCTCAAATAGGCTTGTACAGACAAAATCCAGCCTTCAAGATGGCCACGTATTACTGCTTTAGCTATGCAGTCCTTGCTACAAAAATCAGCATAGGCCAGCATGGCCTGGTCACCAGCAAAACCGGCATGATGTGTTTGGGACACTGATATGCTGGTCAACCAGCGTGTAACCATCACTGTATATAAAAAAATCGAGGCACCCTCATCTCCTCCCATTGGCTCATCGTTAAACATTTAGCAGTCACTGAGACAGGAGAAAGAAGGATAAGAATTCCCAAGAGTACTCATGCATTATTCAGTGGCTCATTAGGGTCTAGAGCTAATTAATAGTAATACATTTTTATAAATCCTCCCTTTGAGAACATCTTCTTTTTATTACTGGGTCATTATAAAGGGTAAGTTGGGTGGCGGAAAGCAAGATGAACTTAATTTTAGTAGTCAGTTTGTGATCATTTGTGAAATAGTGTCAGTATGTACCTGAAAGAGTGAACAGCCTGGTCAGTCTACAAGGAAAAGGTCAATAGGTACAGAGGGCAAGGGGCGGCATTTGATGGCCTTCGTAAATAATGATAGTGTATCCAGTAAAAACAAGAAAAGTGCTTAGCTAATGAAGCAGGGTAGTTATCAGTAAAAAGGAATGTGAAAATGTTATGTAAGAAGGGTTTTGACAAATATTAATGAGTGGGTGTGAGAGATGGGGTCATTGCACGTCAAAGGACCTGCAGACCTGTGAAAACATCTCAACAGTTCAGATGTTTCAACATCCTCTATGAAACACTGCAAAATGATATAACTGCTTTAAGTATGGGTGACTCAGCAGGCCACTTGTGGGCCACATCCTTGGTTTATTCTGGCCCGACATATGGCTGGGTCCTCGACCCAATCTGGCCCAACTACATTGTTGGTCCATGACATTAACACCAGATCTGGCCCTATTCTGGCCTGCACGTCTAACACTTACCCGCTAGTCAATCAGCACTCACGTAGGAAAGCCAGAATTGGTCCAAAACTGTCTGCTATCTAGGGAAGAAATAGTTGGGAAAAAATGTAATTTACAGAATTCCCCACCCTTAACACAGATGAAGTCAATCAGCCGAGATGTTTGGTGTCTGAAGTCTTCCTTTTTAGTTTTGCACTGGAGCAAAGAGCCTAACATAGCTAACAATTAGGGGAAGGTTTATTAGCACAAATTAGCCCTATGCAAATTGCATATGGAAATTAGCACTCAAACTAATAGCTAAAACAGTAGCAGCAGCTACTTTGTCTGTTGTTCATCTAAATTGTGAATTTCTTGCTGAAGTATTCAAGTTTGTGACTGTTTCCTACCAACATTAGTTCTAGTAATCTGACCATTTGAACATATAACCTATTTTAACCGCTATCCTGTTTTCTTATTTATTGCTATTACAAACCTCTTTGCAAATAAATATGTACAGCTATATTGTGACATAATACATGAAAATGGCTATTAAATACAAATCATTCATTTGCAGCATCAGAAAAAAAATGAAAACATTTAACAGAAAGTTACACAGAAGCCTCAAAATCTATATATGCGTTTATATTTTTCAGTATTCTGTTCTATTCAGGAGTCTTTCTTTCAGTCTTTCAAATCTGCAGGGATATTTTGGCACATCTCCAAAGTTCAGTCCTGGAAGTTGGTTGTATTGTCTGCTTCTCATGATCCACGGCATCCCAGACATTCAGTGATGTTGGGATCTGGACTTCGCAGTGGTCAGGCCATTCGAGGACACCAACAGCTTCTTTCATTTGATTTGTAAATGTCCTTTTTTGTCTCATTTCCTTTTCTCAAAGAGGGCTTCTTTACAGCTACACATCCTTTCAGACCCATAGCGCTGAGTCTTCTCACAGTGGAAGGATGGACAGAAACACCTGTGGATGTTTTCAGATCTGAAGCCGCTCGATTTTCTCCTCTGTCTCAGAGATGAAAGCTTTAAGTGCTGTTTATCTGATGGGAACAGTTTTGATGTCTACCATGTCTTCCATGGTTGTTAGGAGTCCCATTTTTTCTGTATATTTTCAAATTTTCAAACTCTAGTTCTGGAAAAGCCTGTTTTTTTTCCCACTTATTTTCCTTTGGCTTTCCCTGTCCTTATGTAAGCCTATTATCTTTTATCTAAAATATCTCAGAAATATCTCCTGGAAAATAATAACTTGTACTTAATGGCTGTTTTGACTGGAAACTAAATGAGTGAGGGGTAGTGTCTAACAGAACTGTATGTCTTAGAGATCCATGCTACAGTAACTTGGAAAAGAATGGCCACTGCAGTCCTTTTTGGTCAATCCAGTTCGGCTTGCTTCCTTGAAAATTAAATTAAGTTTCTTTAAAAATGTAACAACCGTGATATTTAATTCATGTTTTGGGTAGCAGTCCAGTGGCCTGAAGGATTCTGTTTGAAGCCTTTATCCAGTCCAAACATCATTATTCATGCTCAACCTTGACCTGCCCAGAAATGACTGTATGATTTTTGTGTACCTACAACCCCAATTCCAATGAAGTTGGGACGTCGTGTAAAACATAAATAAAAACAAAATACAATGAATTGCAAAGTCTTTTCAACCTATGTTCAATTGAGTACTCTACAAAGACAAGATATTTAATGTTCAAACGGGTAAACTTTGTTTTTTGCAAATATTCACTCATTTTGAATTTGATGCCTGCAACACGTTCCAAAGAAGTTGGGACAGGGGCATGTTTACCACTGTGTTACATCACCTTTCCTTTTAACATCACTCAATAAGCGTTTGGGACCTGAGGACACCAATTGTTAGAGCTTTGTAGGTGGAATTCTTTCCCATTCTTGCTTGATGTACAACTTCAGTTGCTCAACAGTCCGGGGTCTCCGTTGTTGTATTTTGCACTTCATAACACGCCACACATTTTCAATGGGAGACAGGTCTGGACTGCAGGCAGGCCAGTCTAGTACCCACACTGTTTTACTACAAAGCCACGCTGTTGTAACGTGCAGAATGCGGCTTGCCATTGTCTTGCTGAAATAAGCAGGGACGTCCCTGAAAAAGACGTTGCTTGGATGGCAGCATATGTTGCTCCAAAACCTGTATGTACCTTTCAGCATTAATGGGGCCTTCACAGATGTGCAAGTTACCCATGCCATGGGCACTAACACACCCCCACACCATCAGAGATGCTGGCTTTTGAACTTTGCGCTGATAACAATCTGGACAGTCCTTTTCCTCTTTGGCCCGGAGGACACGACGCCCATGATTTCGAAAAACAATTTGAAATGTGGACTCGTCAGACCACAGGACACTTTTCCACTTCAGTCCATCTCAGATGAGTTTGTGCCCAGAGAAGCCGGCAGCGTTTCTGGGTGTCGCTGATATATGGCTTTCGCTTTGCATGGCAGAGTTTTAACTTGCACTTGTAGATGGAGCGATGAACTGAGTTCACTGACAGTGGTTTTGAAGTGTTCCTGAGCCCATGTGGGAATATCCGTTACAGAATGATGTGGGTTTTTAATGCAATGCTTGCTGCTTACTTGCAGAGATTTCTCCAGATTCTCTGAATCTTTTGATGATATAATGGACTGTAGATGATGAATTGCACGTTGAGAAACGTTGTTCTTGAACTGTTGGACTATTTACTCGCGCAGTTGTTCAGAAAGTGGTGAACCTCGCCCCATCCTTGCTTGTGAACGACTGAGCCTTTCAGGGGTGCTGCCTTTATACCCAATCATGACACTCACCTGTTTCCAATTAACCTGTTCACCTGTGGAATTTTCCGAACAGGTGTTTTTGAGCATTCCTCAACTTCTTTGGAACGTGTTGCCAGGCATCAAATTCAAAATGAGTGACTATTTGCAAAAAACAATAAAGTTTATCCGTTTGAACTTTAAGTATCTTGTCTTTGTAGTGTATTCAATTGAATATAGGTTGAAAAGGATTTGCAAATCATTGTATTCTGTTTTTATTTATGTTTTACACTACGTCCCAATTTCATTGGAATTGGGGTTGTATGTCGAAAATGATCAAATGCCAAGAGGGTTTAAAATACCAAATGTTTCTTTCATATTTCGACAAACATTGTCACAGATCTTTGCTGACATTTTATTTTCAGCGGCCCTTTAAGATGAAACAACACTCAACAGACTCTCAAGTAACATGTCAAACACACATAAGGGTTAGGATTAGGTTTGGGGATGAGTTTGAGGTTAGGGTTGGGACTAAGGCCCGGGTTTAGGGTTAGGTTTTGGGTAAGGTTGGGTAAGATTAGGCCTTGAATAAATAATAATACATCTACTTAAAATAAGTAATGTAGCAACAGACCATCTACACAGATATTTACTTCACAGCATTCGGACGCTTCACTACCGCTACTTCACTGATATGTTGTTATTAATAATTGTTTATTAATGATATACAAAGGACCACTCCAAATAAAGTGTTAGCTTTCTTTTATCTTGTCTTAAACAGGATTGCAAAAAACAAACAAAAAAAAACAGAAAAATCTCTATTATGCTTTTAAAATCATTTATTTTGTACTCTCAAGATCACACACTTTCCAACTTTCAATCAGTATAGACGTGCCGTGCTAACACAGTCCAACACAACCTGGTGGCTTTCATATACCCCTCCATATGGCTATAAGAACGCTCTCTGTGACCGAAAACTCTTCAATTCTCTCCATCACCTCAGATCCAACACTCTAAACCCATTTCACTCCTTTACCTCCAGTTATACCACTTCCTTTTTCCATGAGCAACCCGAAAGAGAACACAATAGTTAGGTCAGGTGAAAAATAAGCTATAAATAAACATCCTACTGCATAAATTTCAATACATTTCTTTGAAAAAATAAAGAAAACGAAAAACAATAAAACCATATACTGTTTTTTGGATATTTTTTTATAGAGATTACCTGGCAATGTCGATTCCTTGTGACAATATGAAACAAAACGATGTAAGGGCCTGAAAAGTAAACTTGCACAAGATTAAAACAAACACTTTTTGGCAATGGATTTTTTTTCTCAGTTGCAGCTGTAAAACATGATGCGATACACTGGTTTCAGCACACGCACACAAACACACTCACAACACCCAGTAAAAGATGACTCTGTATGCTGAGCAACATGGCACAGGCTAATCGGACTTTTTACACCAAGTGACAGAGTCTTCTACCACTTTATACGGGTTAATGACGCATGTTCACAAATTCATCTTATGTCTTGATGTTCAACGGGACATTATTTGTAGTTCAAATTTCATATCCAAAACTTCCAAGAGACAGATTACAAGTTTAATGGATTATCTTCCATCTCAGGATACTTTCTTTAATCAAAGTGCTTCACACAATTGGCCTGTTGGATGTGACTCCATTTGCATTGATACATTATCGCAGATTAATGATTACGTGTTCAAACATGTTCTGCCCTTCAGAGGAACAGCACTGGCCACAGCTGGCTCGATTCCTTTCAAGTCAGCTACAGAGGGTGCACATACTTCATTGGTGGTCTCTGCCAGGTGATAGATATACATATACAACATAGCTGTGGCTTATAGAAACACATTTATCAGAAGGCTGCATGGGTTTAGCTTGAGTCTCTCCAGGCCACAGGCCTCGTCCACCTTGCGTCCGTCAGTCTAGCCACAGAGCAGAACTTCAAATCACAGTAGAAACTTCTGTACAACCTGCTGCCACTGAAACACTGTGAGTTGCCCGACTCCCAAACCACTTTCTTGATTGTCAGTGAAAACATTCCGCTGGTCATTTTGTCTGGGTGATTACTGCAGACATAACACACTCAACATATTTACGTGGACATAAATATAATACATCTTTAAATAGAATCTGAATCTTTCCTCTCAGAGGCCACAAGTAGTAGTGCAGTGGAACAGGGAGTGTTGGCAGACAAACTGCTTGGTGTGAAGAGTATGTGATGAAGAGGGGGAATAAACAGGTCAGACAGAGGGCTACCTTTAGTTCACACTCTAAAGTATGACATTTAGACACTTAGTCCTCTTCACCATTTCGTCTGCTGCGGCTTTTTTACAGTCTGAACTGCTACAGAACACACCACAGTTTCATAGAAAGGCACAGGAGATGAAAAAGGAGAAAGAAAAGTGAAAATGCAAAATGAGGTGCAAAAGGAAAGAAGTAAGTGAGACAAGGAACAGAAACAGGTGTGGCTTCTATTTGCTCTGGCTTCCACTGAAGTTCACGGCTTCTCCATGACAATACTGTACAGGTTTTTTTGGTGAGCGGAGATGATAACACAGGTCCATGTTACAGTACGATTTTCACACTTCCACAGGGGTGGCGATCCAGTCTGTGTGCTCCATCAGCGGGCAGTCAGTGGGTGGCTCTGTGGCCTCTGCACCCGCATCACTAGTGTCCATGCTACAGTCCGAGGAGTCGCTGTCGCTTTGGTCCATGCGCTCCTCTGTTTTGTACTGAGAGGGCGTTGTAAGCCCTGAGGGAGACCGCGGACTCCGAGGGGGTTCCGAGCCCACCGCTACTTTAGCTTGCCGGATACAGTTGAGCCACTGCTGCTTGTTGAAGGCGTCGCTGGCTTGGAAGGAGTGGGACTGCAGCTGCCCGGCACTGCGGAACGTCACCCGGAAAAAGTTTTTGGCTGGTTGAAAAGAGAAATGGGGATAAATGTTATGGAGAGTTAAGAAGCCATCTTTATAGAGTAAATCGGTACTTTGGTTCTGAACTCTATCCTGGAGAACATTTTAGAGAAAGGTTCAAACTTATGTTTAATTACAGCTACTAGCATACTGGAGCCACTGATTACAATGGTCAAACAGAGTGAAAACATGGACTGATTGGTGGTATATCATCTCGCAGCACTGGGTCAATGTATTTTGGCAATGACATTTAACTTTGAACTATACAGATGTTACAGTGGCAGTTTAGAGAGGAGTCAAATATACAAAATATTCCTTTTTTCGCTAAATGCAGTTGATCAGCCAACATGTTTGGTTTCTGTATCTTTCGTTTTGCACTGGAGCTAATGTAGCTAACACGTAAAGAAAGCTTATAACTCACCAATTAGCATCCTGCAAACTGTATGCCTAAATTAATACGTTGCCTCAAAACACATCAAGTTGTGTATAATCTCTAAATGACTTGCTTGTTTTAACTGTTTGGCAGATTCCATATTATCCTAGTTGGCCTTAGATTTAACTTTGTATTATTTGTTTATTACCCTAATCAGTTTTAACTTTAATTTTTATTTACTCAATTTATAATAATATAGCATGCAGTACAGGGCCAGAAACCATATAAGCATATTACCGTCATAGCATCCAGAGCAAAACTAAGCCAAGGACAAGACTTAATATCAGAGTTTCTGAGGACCAAACAGATCAGACACTCACTCCTCTCTGTGTTGCTGAAGGCTCCTCTGATGGAGCCCCCAAGGCGAATCTCTCCATCATGCAAGTCTTCCCACTCCAGGTCCCGCACAGGTATGGGCTGCCTGTAGAGCTGGTACCACAGCTGCTCACTGTGGGTGATGGCCCGTGTAATCACCAACACGTCCTGGAACAGGAACACGTGTAGCTTCTGCAAAGAGCCAGAGAAAAAGAGAAGGGGAGGTTTGTTATTGAAGGGCAAAAAAAAATTTAGAAAGTCATTTTATATCAAACTAATCTTGCCTTACTGGAAGTTTACTGTGTCTGGCTGAAGTACAAGCTTTGAAAAGACCCATTAGTTGGAGAAGGTTTAACAGCTACAGCTTTAATGTGAATAGCAGGAGCAGCGAATTGAGTCAAACGGCAAACAAAAGATAAAGAGATTATTTAAAACACCTCTCTCATACATTTTCTCACCAGCAAACATTCCTTGGGATTACCACAGCTATTTAAATTAATGTCTACAAGAGAATAATGCATTCCCCTAAGCCTTGCAGCACTCAGTGGAAGCTGTTCAATAAATATTTTAAAAGTGTGTGATGCTGGCATGTTATGTAACATGCAAGTTGACAACGAAGCACCGAGAGGTGGATTTGTCTACTTTCTATATTTCCATTTTGAGGATTACACTTTAGGCTATTTTTGCCCATTTGGATTCCATAGGCTTCCTGTGTAACATACTGAATTAAGAGGGAAACTCTGATGCTTGTCCAAGAAAGGAGGTGGCCTTGTGTGGGTGCTTCAGAGTGTTTAGTTGAAGGAAACTGATACTCATACTGGTGAAAAAAGTGGACAGGCTAAAAGCAAACCTTACTTGCCCCCCTGAACTCTAACTGCCACTCGCTTCTGTCTCTAACTCCGATTCAGTTAGGCGTCAATCTAAAGATTCTGATTTAACCTTCACTCATTTCACAAAACCAAAACTTTTAAATGAGTTGTGTCTGAGCAAAGTAAAAGTAAAATACCGCTATTGTGCCGGATTTAGCACTCCGGTTCACAAGCCCAATGTTATGTTTCAGTTCTCCTTCATGCAACATGAAAGGCAAAGTTGCTTTGTCTGCTTCGTGACTGCACTTGATTAACAGCTTTCAAGATGAGTGAAGTGAATTATTCAGGTCAAAATAATGCAGGCCAGTCTTTAACCATGTCGTGCACCATGTGACTGCAGAACTGCACGGCTACGGCTCCGAAAACGTTAAAGAGATCCTTTGTATCAAATACACAGCAGAACATGAGTGACAGACAGCAGATGCAAAGAGGTATTTTTTGTTTGTGCATAGCTGGTGTAAACACTCTAAACAGAAATTGGATTACATGGTGAATGTGGGGGAATTTGCCTATGACAAACATAAGCCGTGGTCACATTCCTCTTTGTTCAGGTTTTACAATGTGAGCTTTCCCTTAGGGGAATGGCTGAACTAGGCCCATTTCTCTTAGGGAGAGCTGCTTTGTCTAAGATGAGAACAGACAGGCTCATCCCCAGATGTAACTTTATAGCTGTGCCCTCAAGTGCTGTTTGTGCCTCACCTCTGGTCTGCCTCACAGCTATTTATGTAATGTTATAAGAGCAAAGGCCACATCCAGGGATTTGGAGGAATGTGTCTCGGCTTTGAGCTTAATCTGTGACAGTGGTTATGGGTCGCACTTTTTCTGAAAACCTCTCTTTCTGCATCCTCTATGGTTTTTACACTTGTAATAGTGAGCAGGGCTATAGTTGTTTTGGTGGGGTGGGGGTGCTTTTGTGCATTTTTAGGTCAAAAATACATTCACACAAACACACATCATTTGCAGGAAAACCAGTAGAAAAGCAGACCAAGCAGCAAAATTGCCCTAAATATGTAAAGTAAACCACTTATTTCGGGTTACTAAGGCTAAGCTTGGGGTTAGGTTTAAAGTTAGACTAATTTTAGAAATATTACATATACAGTCTTAAGCAAAAGAATACTCCTAATCCAAAGGCATGTTTAGTTGATATCCTAAGTT
Organism: Pygocentrus nattereri; assembly: GCF_015220715.1. NCBI lineage: Eukaryota > Metazoa > Chordata > Actinopteri > Characiformes > Serrasalmidae > Pygocentrus > Pygocentrus nattereri. The sequence continues at coordinate 7,296,547 of NC_051231.1, read as the reverse complement.
AAAACAAGTTGACATGTCCTCTACAGGGAACCATATCAAATAGAAGCACACAATTTCTATTTTCTTTTTTTGTTTCTATTTGAGTTTTAAATATTGGCCAAAAAACCCCCCAAAATTTGTCATAACGTCTGTAAAAGCTACATTTTATGTTTATATTTTATTTTATACCCAATTTGTTAAATGCAGCAAATAAGCAGTAATTATGTATTAAAATGTGCAGAAGTGTGTTCTCTCTAGAGGATGTGTTAACTTATTTTCACTTAGGACAGGGGTGGGGGAACTCCACTAATATTGCTGCACAGTTTGGTAAGCTTTCTTGCTCAAGCACACCTGACTTGACTCTTTAGTTAATTACCAGGTTTAATTAATGCACTAGAGCAGGGAAATTGCAAAACTGTGCTAGACTCTCTTAACTCCACACAGGAAAACACAATTTGACCAGCAGCATCCACATTTTTTTACGTCCTTATATATCATCATTGCCCAGGAAACATCATGTATATCCAAAAATGGGAACTTTACAGAAGAGGGCAAAACTTTATTATAATGAGATTCAGTTACTTTTCTATTGGTCCGTTCATCTTGACATTTTCACACAGTGTAAAGGACAGCTACTGCATTCAAATGGTACAGAAATATAAATACTGAACATTGCTTTTTTTGGACAGTGATATACGATCTATCAGTATAGGTATAGTATCATTAATAAGGCTGTTAAAGGTGATGCACTAAATTATTAATGTCACTCATTAATTTATTCCATTAGCACATATTCCTAGCTGGACTCTCCAAAATGTGAAAAGCAGCTGCTCACTCATTGTTTACTGCCCTCTCATTCAAATACAGCTTTCAAACAACATTTACAGTAACACTTCAGCACATTTGGAAGACTGTGCGGGACAGTGATCATGGGAGACCTACGGATAAACCAACAAGCAGCTAAATGTTCCCAAGTTGTGACACTGTACAAAAACAAATCTTTGTGTGAATGTGTGTATATGTTTGTGTATAAAATACTCACAGCTCCTCTGTTGTTCTTCAGCTCTCCGTGGCAGCTGAGAATGCGCGAGCTGTCGATCAGCATGTCCCTCTGGCTCTCTTCCAGGTAGAGCAGACGCTCTTTATAGTAGCGGCATTCTGACTCGCCTGTCTGAGTGTTAATCTCAGCCACAATGCTCTGGATCATGTTGATCTGAGAGGGAGAACAACTTGGGTAAGCCTTAAAAAGAGCCACTAAACAGAACGCAAATCATTTTTACTACTAACAGAACACAATGAAACGAAGTCTAAGGATCTGTATGTAGTTCCAGAATTCAGTTCTTCATGCTCAGAACTACATAATAAGGCCCAACATCTCATGTTCGAGCATCATGTTCATTAACATATAAACAAGCAGCTTATAAATATCCATTTTTGATGATACAGACGAATGTGTGCACTCTTAACATTAGTCAATATTACTTGCTTAACGACTGGTAAGGCCCTTCTACAATAACTTGCATAATAGTTTCACAGTGATTACTGAATCAGATAAGTTACTAAATAACACATCTCAAGATTGATAACTGAGTAATAAGCTCAGGGTTTAAGGGGTTCTCCAGAATGTATCACTGTATATTGTCCAATTCACAAAACAACGCATGTTTAGAATATGAGAACTGTCGCAATAGTGAACAGTCACTAATGCTGTGGTTGTACGTACTGCCTCGTCCAGATGTTGGCGGTCCGGGTGGTCATTGGGCGTGTGTTTGAGGATCTCCCGTAGCAGAAGTGGGTACTTGACCAGCCGGCTACGCGGGATGTCTAGAAAGTTCCACAGGTCCAACTTACGGCTGAAGGGCGACTCCAAGCAGCGCTGCAAGAAGTCGTGCACTCTATGATCCTGCTTTTTATGGTCCAGCAAGGCTTTGGCTGCCACCTGGTTACTGCAGTAGCTATTGTAAGAGTCCAGACAGGGCAGCTGCAAACAAAGGAGAGCAGAATGAGCAACATACACATTAATAGTCATAAATAGCTTTAAAAGACTTCTTAATTGGACCGACAAGGAATGTTCATATGTGTAACTTTCATATTTAAATTTTGATTTTAATCAGGTTTAACCAAATCTTAATGACACATCTCTGCTTTCTAGCCATCAAATTTTACTTGTTCACACAGTGTAATTACAATTTAAAGGAACTAGTTACAGAATATTGCAGTCTCTATTGGCTGCATTTGTAGAATATAGTCAGTTACCACAGACAATAATTTAACTGAATTTCCCTGTACTAAGTAGAAGCCAATGAACAGTTCAATTACATGTGCATTGAGTCAACATAAATATAGGGAAATGTATCAAAAATGATTGTCTGTGGCAAATCAACCGTGTGCTGCAGATACGGCAGATGGAGACTAGGTTGAAAATCGCCGGTCCATCGCTTCAAAAGACACAAAGCCCTTTCACCAGAAAGCCCCAAAACACGTGCAACTACCCTGCAGCTAAGCTTGAGCCTGACAGCACTAACAAATTTGCTCCCTTCTATAAGCCCAGGCCTGTCTCTTACAGAACTCTGAAAAATGCTACAAGTCACTGTAAGCAGGTAATAACCAGAGACCAGCACTCAAAAAATGCCTTCAGCTGACTTCAAATCTGTCAGGGTTATGGGAACAGCTGTACATTCCTAGAGCAGGTAAAGAGAGAAGGAGGAGGCTGTCAAAAACACTATTCATCAATATGAGTGATGGATGTTCTCTCTGGAAGAAGGGGCCATCTTCCAAAAGTGCATTAAATGATTTACAGAGTGAAGAGTCACATTTTCATGTGGTTCAGAAACAAAAACTGTTTTATGTGTTTTAGTTCTTCTCAGTAATCAAAAAATATTTCTTTTGAGGTATGCGAGTATGTAGGAAGTGATTCATCCAACCTGGGCCAAAGCCAGGTTAGACTCAGATTACAATATAATCAAATACGCACGTGTATTTAAATGACAAGGGATTGAATATCATATAAATGTCAGAAATGTGCCTTAACTGTGAATTTTTGAGAAACTGCTTCTAAAATCCTATAAAAACAAGCTGGAGAAGTTCCTCTTTCTTCAGACCATTCTCTGGCTTTTTTAAAAAGTGAGGCAGCACTGAGACATGTTTATAGGGTTATGCAATCTCCACTTGATGGATTTGCACAGAGCGAAGGTTCAGTGGAAGAAACTTATTTAGGATGGACGAAGTCTGAAATAAACAGTCTGATGAGCACCCACTGTCCTCTTCTGGCCAGCATTGTTCCGTCATGGTGCCTTTAGAGTAAACAGGAAAAGACGTGCAGGACAGCACTATCCATTTTTCAATAAAAACTAGCTGAAGAAATGGACACAGCAATAAATTGCAACCCATTTTGGAGGTTTAATCCAAAAAGGTTGAGAACCGGAAAAGGTCTGAGAAATGCGGCTATTTACAGGTTCTACACTAAAGAAGAGAAGGGTAATTTCACAGCAAGGTTTCAATACACTCCAAAGCAAAATTTTGGATGGCTACTCTTACTGGTTCTAGTTAAGCACTGTGCAATGCTTTTCTGCATAATTTGCAAGTTTTATATAAAACAGAATATGACCACAAGTAAATCTGTTTAAGTATAGTCTGAGACAAGTTGCGCAATGCAACTTATTGGGGTATAACCTTCCATTACTTGTTAGGTACACTAGCCGTGTAGATCCAATGTTAAACTGAAGGAGCAAACTTCATATATTGGCTGATTTCTCACTAAACGACGGGCTTTAAGGTATTTCTTGAGGTTTATCTTCCTCATTCAGAATCTGGTGGCACACATCTGCTTCTTTTAGTTCACAGTCATCAGAAAAATCTGTGGGCCGGTAGGCCATCTTCACTGGACCGAACACAACTCGGGCCCCCACCAGGGGTCAAAGGGTCAGATAGCTTAGGGTTGCTGTACTCACTTTTCAGTGACCTCTCTTCTAAAAGAAGTTCACACACCACCTCATAAAAGAACTGTGTGTGTCTGAGTGAGAGTTGTGGCTCTCCAGCATCTGAAGTGATGTTGTTCTTTGCCCTCAGAGGGGTTTTGGCTCTGTGAGTTGCTCTGCCCACCACATGTATAGCATATTTACTAGGCAAAGAAAAATGTCAGCGGTACAGAAATGGATTGGTCACTGACATGGACAAATTCAACCACTTTCAGCCTAACTCATATTCTGACATGTCATCCAGACAAGCAATACATGAACCACCTAAACTATAGGCTTACTGTTTAGTTACTATACTTAAAAGCTATTATTTGGCAATTGTTATAAATAATTCTGTGTCTACTGTGAGAGTAATATGCAGGTTATGTAGCTATGAAAAAGAGGAACTGAAGTGTGGACCCGAATATGGGTCCTTGTTTAATAGGGAATTCCAGTAATTTGTCGTGCAGTTCATAAATCCACATAAATCCAACATAAATCCAGCCATTCCACTTACAATCTAAAACCCCCAGTGAACCTACATCTGTTTTCTGAATGTTTATATGTCATGTAGTGATGTTAAAATGGTAGTAAATCAAAATCAGGAAAAAATAGTTTTCTATGAGAATTGTGCCAACTCACAGCACTGTACATTTTCAACATGTCTTTTAGGCTAAATACTTAAAACAACGTCTCATGAAACAATGACTCAGAAATCAGGCAGTGTGTTTGCAACCATTTCACAAAGTATCGTTTAAACTCTTCGGATGTCTGGTTCCTATCACCACCACTCTGAACAATTCTTGGTTAGTTTCTCTAGAGCCGCCCACTGTTTTCAAACTACTGTGAATGACTTTGTTTACATCTAAACCACTTAACTATGCAAAAATAGGATAAAAATGGTGGAATCTATTTTCATTTCTTAAACCAGCCAGAAACATTAACTGGAAGCTCTTTGTACCTTTCCAAAGCAGTCACACATTCATTTCTATCAGTCCCATTTTATTTTCGTGACCCCCTATAGTTTATCTACAAGTGTTAAAAAACTACCTACACAAACTCAGTTATCAACCAAAGGGTAGATTTAAAATTAAAGCTAATATTTAGGGTTAAGGACCGAGGTTATTTAGAGCTTATGGAAAAGATTAATGTAAGCAGAATGACAATGTCTGAAATAAGACTCGATCAAATTAATCTGCTCCTGCCTTGTTTTAATGCTATTTCGTTTAATTTTCTTAAATGGAGTCCTATGAGAATAAAAGAATGGAGTGCTTCACCGCATCATCGACAGGTCTGAGAAGCTTTGCCACCTAGACACTGCTGATCTGCCTAGCATCTTCTGGACTAAAAAAAGGAAGCACGAAAGTGACGAGCTTGCTGTTTAATGTCCACAACCAGCACAGCAGAGCGAAGAGAAAAAGCCAATGGGTTTGTCCCACAGCACACACAAATGCAAACAGACCCCTATCTCCTCCGCCTCGCGGTGCCCTGAACAGGAACATTCGACAGGACAGAGCTGTCAAGTGAGATTAATAGAGTGGCGCTCTGAAAGCAGAGACCACCCCCCTGGCTCTCATCCTTTTAACCCCACAGAGAGAGCAGGGCTTGTTTGAAATAGCTGTTATCAGCAACTTTTTAGGTTACTAGTTAAAAGGACATCAGAGGATTATATTGCTTAGACATCCTGGATGATATGTAAACTTACATGAACCTTGTGGCAGGGTGTCAATGCTTTTACATGGATATTGTACAACGTACACCATTGATTCGTACTCCAAGTTCCTAATGATGTCTTGATAAGGCTGCATAAAAAAGTGCTAAAAAATCCCCACTTCTATCCTCCCCCACACTCACCGCTTGGAGATGTTTCCACTCCTCCACATCAACACCAAGCCAAATAACTCCTTACTACAACCACGATTCTGCCTGTACCAAGTGCAACTGCAGGCTTTTTGAAAAGTGTGGGTGGCCAACAGACAGGGAGATGACCGAGTTTGTGTCTGTTTGTGAAAGTTTTAGTTGTAGAGACTCCCTACTTTTTAAGGGAATAGTTCAAAATTTACACAATTTTTCCCTTACATGTTTGGTTTTTGAATGTTTTGAGGCACAAAGCTAAGGTGGCGAACAAGCAGCAGGAGCTTATAAGCAAACTATGCTGTTAAGTCATCTCAAGTAGACTTGCATGTGTGGTTTCTGACAATGTATGGCACAAAATTGTCTATAAAAATGGCCAAATGTATATGAAATTCAGCCTTGAATTTTAGCCTACTTTTAGCTAGGCAACAGCTTTTTGACCATTTTAATAGATAACAGGAGAAGGAAGCATGCATCTTACCCAGTCTACTAAAATGTGGCCCACATGATCTGTAGACCCATCTGGTTTCCTGGCCTGTCGGAGTCGACTGAGCAGGTCTACGGAGAGACAAAGAAAGTACATATAAATATAAACATAAACTACTTATAACTGGATTTGTCAGCATCCTCATCACGTCAGAGCACAACAAACTACGCCACTTTCCAAATGGACATGGAAGTTAAAAGAGCAGAGGTGCCTCGGGAATCATATGTATGGGAGCTCTTTAAATTATCGGATGATGAGAAAAAAGCTCAGCACTACATTGGCAATATGAGGTTGTTAGACCATAAAGGCACATCATGTTTAATGAATCATCCTGAGAACCAAAGTCGTGTCACTTTACCATTTCAGGTAAAAAATCTCTAAAATGCAAGTGTATCCGTTCCATTAGAGCATTGTTTTAGCTGCTGGATATAATTTGAACTGCAGTCATAATGAAAGTCTAATGCATGTTTCAATAGCACTTTTTGTGTTATCGGTATCTTAGGACATTTAGGGTCAGGCTAGAAGAACACAGCATTGTATCTCAGATATAAATCGTGTAAATAAATCATGATCTTTCTTCAGAAAAACCTGAACATTCTGCCTGTGTCAAGTAAGCAGACAAGATGGTTGTGAAAAGTAGCACAAAATGTGCAACAGCACAGTACAGTACGAACTTAACACATTACTCTTATAAGGATATTAAGCTGTAGCTGGTAGGAAGGGAAATTCTCACCTTCATGCAGTGGGATGAGAGAGTCCAGGGTGCCGAATATCTGATTGAGCTCATGCTCCGTCATTATGGACAGCTTCAGCATGGGGTCATGGTAGGCCTGCAGTTACATCACACAAATATAAGCCAGACTTCAACCCTGACTCCAGCACTCTGCAGCTGTCCAAGCCAGGACAGAATTTTGTAACCCAAAAGAATACAACCCAAAAAACATCTTGAACTAAGGGTCAGCTTGGGCTTAAGATAAATAGAGCAGGTAATACTAAGGAAAAGGTACTTAATTTGTTTTACAGCCTTTTGCTAGCTTGAACTTCACCCAGACACAATAAAATATGAAAGTGTATTGCCATGTTGGATACAGTAGTAATTTCTGTACGGATAGTACTTGTGTGATTACAAACAGAACAAAACAGTGATGACCGTAAACGCTTAAGAACACTATATATTACAGGCAGACATAAACGTGTCTGTAAGCGCCCTTCATGTGCTGCCCAGCCCCCAAAACGGCCATGAAGTGTGCGATTTCGTGAGTGGAGGGTAATCGGAGCCAGGCTTTCCATGAAGGGGGGGGGGGGGGGGGGGGGGTGTTCTGAGGGGGTACAACTTTGTGTTTACACAGCACATGAAGTGAGGAGGAAAAGTCCACTAATTGGAAAAGCAGAGCTAACCTTCTTAGCCAGCTTGAGGTCTTCAATCAGGTCCTGCTCACCCTGAGACAGCTCAAAGATGGCCTATAAAAAAGAGAGAAGGCAAGGTGGTTAATACAATCTGAAAGTAAATCTAAAAGGAGCCCAAGTTTGTTATGCAGCCAGTGATACAGTACATCTGACTGATTTGTGCAAGTCCACTTTTTGTAAAGTGAAGAATAGTTAAAAACACAGAAAGCTAAATTTAAAACTTCTAAACAAGGTATATAAATATATTGATTGTCAATGTCATAACAAAACCTATAAAAAGTTAAAATCTCAGACAATTATATACATTTTCTGAACTTTAATGTATGTTAGTGTACCCAGGTTTTATTCCAGGTATTTTTCAATTGGTCCATTCATCATGAAATGGTCACACAATGTCTTAGCTCCTATAGGCAAGGCAGCACTTCCATAAACAGCGAGAACGAACAGTAGTCAGCCTTCGGTTTGACTACTATTCTGTTTAAGCTTCTGTTCAGCTTAGTCCAGCTGTTTCAGTGTGCAGGGAAAAACCCTACAGGATCCTCCTTCTTGACCTCTGAAAAGCTTGATATTTCCCTATAGACAGCTGCTCCCTGTTATCCACACCATATCCAAGAGCCTTTGAAGTTGGTGTGGCCACAGAGACGTAGAAACACTCAATTGGGAACCGTAAAGGCTCACTAAATTTTACTAGCGAAAAAACAGTGACTAGTGCTTGGACACTTACAACTGCATCGTTAAGTAAAGGGAATACAAAGGAGCACTGAGCAGAAACCTCCATCAGCCTCCACTCCCACACTACAATAACGGCTCAATTTCAGCCAAATGTGTGCTTTCCATGTGAACTCGCAGGGCATCATTTGTATGGGGATTAGTGAACTGGAAGTCCGTGTCTGCCTGAGGTTTACTGTGGGGCTTGTATGCATTCCCCTACTCCAAATACACTAGATTTGCTTTGGCTTGAGTTTGGAGACTTTCTGAGCCATTCTTTCAGAGCATAGTTAAATAGGTGACACTGCCTGCTGCTCAATTTCCATGAAACCTCAGCTGAACTCTTTACCAGGGCATTGAAAGTTTAAAAGTAGGACTATCACCATCAATTATATTAGTTATTGATTCATATACCAACAATTACAAACTATGCAAAGCCAATCAAAAATATTTTAATGGAAAAAGAAACAAGGAAGTCTTAAAACCCACTTTAAGCCTTTACAAAAAAAAATCCTTTTTTTGTAAAAAGAAAAAAGAAAAAGACTTTATATGAATGGGTCTGGCTCAAAAAGACCAAATACACAATTTACAATAATTATTTTTCCCTTTCCGCTCATTTACGATTTCACATAAAATTTCATAGTGTCTCGGTTAGATACATTTTCATCACAGCAAAATAAGGAGCAGGTGAAAATGTGTAACATGTTAATGCTGCCCATTTAAGCTCATTATTAAATACAATAATTGAAAATCTGCGCTTTATAATGTCCGGATCTAATGCTCTAGCCACAGCTTAACATCCTATTCACGACACAACGATACGATGCAATACAACACACTGCGATGTGATTCAAGACACAAGAATACGTCGTGTCTCTAATAGGTGAAAAACTGATACTTTGACATCAAGATGTGATGACCACAATGTCTTTGCGAAAGAATACCTTTCCCAGCACTGAATCAAATGCAGCAATAACAGCATCATTGACCACTGAAGATCAGTAATCGGCTCCACTGCCCCCAAAGGGAGCTCAGAAACAATCTGTCGACTCATGTAGCGTAGCGGAACACCCTGCCACTCAGTTAAAGTTCAAAAGTAGCAGAATGAATCCACAGTCTCTATTCCCACAGGGCGTCTTTTGTAAGAAGTATTTGGACAAAATGAAGTAGAACTAGAACATGAAAGAGAGTTTCCTTATGTTTAAGCAGCTGTTAAATAACACACTGCTGTAAACACCAGTGTCTCAAATACATATTATGTCCTGTGGCAAGGGATTGTTACCGCCATGATGTCATTTGTAATAGCACACAACACTCAGCTTTCTATTATACAACAGTATTGCAAAGTAAAGGAAAACAGCAAAGCAAAGAAGCCCTAAATACTGTTTCTAACAGCGTTTGTAATGGTGGTAACAATGCTCAAAGCATACACTCACCCTTCTTTCAGAGCGTTGCTGCTCAAAACAACTAAATAAACCACGTTTGTGTGTTTTATCACTGTGGACGATATATTTATTGACCATCAGATCAGTAGAGATATGCGAAGCTACTTGTAAATGATTAGATTTACTTTAACTTTTTAACTTACCATACTGTTTACTAGTTTATCCAAGCTGCTGCCTACATTTTAACAAAAACTTAGACGTGAGCTTTACTTGCACTAAATATGTTGGCATATGTGCAAGCTAACGTTACTGAATCTGAACTTGAGAGCGACTCCATCCTCCATTTAAATAGAGGCAGTCCAGAGGTCAGATTATCTTCACATGCAGAACAGTATGGGGGACACTGCAAGACTAGTTCATTAAAACAAATAAAGTTTTAAATTTATTGGTCTTGCAGTTATTTTCTGGTCAAATAATAGACAATCTGTTTTTTTAATACTGCCAATGTCCTCCACCAAAAACGAGTAAAGTGACCAGTGTTGTTACTTAGCAACCCATTATTAGTGGCAGACTGTTGTCAACAGGGGCAGAATGCGTTTCCACCAATCAGACTGCGTCGAAACTGACCGCTGTTAACCCGACATAGGAAGCTGATATTTTGTATGTAACTCTGCCCTCTTACCTCCTGCCTTTTAATTTCTTTGGAGGACAGCATCTGGCCCAAGCCAACATCAAATGTTTCACTCCAGAGCTTGCTGTCTCGGCGCTTGGTGATGGAGGGCGGCGCCTGCCTACCCCATGGCCGAGGAGGAACAATCTCAGTCCTGCTTTCGCTGCGGAAACTGATGGAGCGCTGTAGGAAAGGAAAAAAAACTTGAAAACGTATAAATTTGATGTGTACTCCTTACAACAGCTCTGTTCGGTTGTGTGTTTAGGAGTGCATCATGAAATCTCACCATGATTTGATTGTCTGATTACACCGAGCATACAAGTGTGAATGGGTTATTTATACACAATACAAATAACGCACAACTTCACATTTTTTTTGAACAGCCCAAGAGTTTATTTTAGAAAAAATGGGAACATTTTTCACTATAAAATGGATGCAGTTGAATCAGCACCATCAAACTGATGCATCATAATGCACTGATACCTTTTTACACAACTACTATTCAAGGACAGGAACCTCAAAGGACTGGTTTCAACTGTATGCATGGCTGTACTTGAGCTTTCATTTTCAAACAATGTACAGAGAATTGCGCTGAATGATTTCAATGAAGGACACAGACGCCTAAGCCAGGATGCTGTTCAGTACTCATGAAAAGAGAAATGTGGAAAAACTATAGTCAAATGAGAATCAACAATGATTAGCTTCACTGCATCTAATGTAACTGTGGGAGTGATGATCTACTCAACTGTGATAATGCAAAACATCAAAAGACATAAGGCATTTAGGTCAATTAGTAAGAGCATGGGCTGATGTTTTGGAAATCGAGTGATTGATCCAGCATGAACTGCAGCGAGGGCAAATCGCCGAGCTGTGTCCAAACCCTGTTGCGTTAGCAGAATGTGTTGTGGTTGTAGGGGCTGCACTCATGACTGCAAGTCTAGAGCACCACTAGCTACCAAAGAATGTTTATGTAAAATGTTTACGTGAAAGACTACAGAAATATTAGGGCTTAAGGGTCTTTACTGGGTGCCTCAAGCAGGACTTTAGTAGATTACCATCAATGTCTTGAAACAAAGTATCTCTGGTTTAGTTTTAAAGTGATAATTTGGCAAAAAAAGAATTTTTTCCCAAATACTGTTGATAAGCCAAGACATATATGACATGTATGGCTGCCTCTTTAGTTTTGCACCTGAGCTACAAGGTTTTAATCCAACCAATTAATATCCTACAAACTGCCTACATCATTACACATGCTTCTATTCATGCAGATTGTTGATAAACCTGCTTATGTGATTTCTAATTCTTTATGACGTACTGCTGATCATGAAAGTCAATAAAAAGATGGATGCTGAAAAGGACAAAGAATTTCTATTTGCTTCTACTGGTTTTTAGCAATGAAACATACTTCTATCCATATTAATAGATAATAGTATGTCATACAGTGTCAGAAACAGCACAAGTAAGTAACAACTCAGTGTAGTTTAAGGCAACTGTGTGATTAGGGCACCATGCAAATCAGTGGAGTATAAGCATCCATTACTTGTTAGCTACAGTGCAAAACTAAAAAAGCAAACTTTGGACATCAAATATGTCTTGGCTGACTGGCTGCATTTGGGAATAAGGAGAAAAACTTTGTAAATTCTATTTATTAGCCAAATTATCGCTTCATACACGCCTATCAAAAAGCAGTGCGTGCTTCCTTTGGCCTTGCAGAACAATGGCACGAGTGAGAAGCTGGTGAGAACCAGACAGAGTGAAAACAGGGAAAGCCAGCAAGCTGGGCGATGAATCATTAGCCTGTACTCGACGCTCCAGTCACACTCAGCACATAGAGCTGTCCGCTGGCCGGCGGCCTCAGAACGGCCTCCAGACGTGCTAAGCCAACCTCAGGCTGTCTCATTTCCTGCCCCGGGCCTTGGGCCTGCTTTTCCCAGCTCCACACATTTCCAGCTCTGTCCTTTCTTTCTCTTGTTCAAGCTCCCCTCTTTCTGAGCCAGATGGGCTGGGACATGCCTACCTGATTCCCCAGCCCCCACTCGCTCACACAGCAACAGCTGCTACCACAAGTCTGGCCCAAGGGCTCCAGCAGAAACATAATTCATGCCTCACCAGAAAGTCACAGAGAGCCTTTAAATAATACATAATCTCATTCTTTTAAAAGTCCGATTTCCAAAAAAGACATAGGCCAGAGAGATATTTTACAACGACAGTTGCTTTATTTGGCCAAATGACTAAATATGTTTTTAATAATCTGAAAGACAGTTTCATCTAAAGTCACATATAAAAATGCATAAACTGTGCTTCAAGACAAACAGAAAGTCTCAACATACGCAGAACTTCAAGCCATTAGAGAAGTACCCCGAGTGGCTCCTCATGAAGCTGCGTCAAGGCAAAGAGGAGTAGCTAAAGAATCTAAAGCAGAAGATTTGTTGAACATCTTTTTTTTGGTCCGTGCCCCATTCCACAGAGGTTATTTCATGGCTTTGTTGGCTTATTATTACTCTAAAATATGGAAGACAAAACCAAAAGACCCTTTTATAAACAGGGTTGTCAAAGATTTTGACTTATACTCTACAGCTTTGAAAAGCAAGTCAACATAAATCCACAGCACCCTGACCCTAATGACTCTAATACCAGGAAAACTACTAAAGTAATGACCTCCAGCATTATGCAAAAGCATAAAGGTGATATGGGGACAGGGGTGTGCACTTCACAGACCATAGGTGACGTGGAGATAAAGTGATTAGTGTCGTACCTGCAGTGTCTGTCCAATGCGCTTCAGTGGTGCAGCCTTGACCGGAGGGATGAGGTTAGCCAGAGACGTGACCCGAGACAGAGGCTTCACCCGCTTGTTGCTAGGCTCCTGTAAACACACATCACAATATCATAAGAGACTCCACCCAAACTGCAATTAGTCAGTGGGTAACCAAGAAGCTGAGATAAAACCTCTGTTATTCCCCCCACACATATCCAAGTAAGATGTATGACGCATCAACAACTAACATCAGCAATGTCGAATCTCAATGAGGTCACTAAACATTCTTACATTTTATTGGAAAAGTTGCCTTCTTTCAAGCAGGGCTGCAGCCATTAGTCAATAGTGATGTCGATTAGGTTTAAAAGTAAAAAAAAAGTGCTCTAGAATGTTCTTATAATGCACACAATCATTTCCACATTTGGCAATACACCACAGGAGGCATAGGGAGCATTATGATTTCATTTGTTTCGATGCACCATCACCATCATAGCACAAATGAAGCTTTGAATGACAGAGGAAGAAAGCAAATGGTTCAATTAGTTGTTTAACTGAATCTGAGCTAAGACTAATCATTTTTACATGGAAAGTGCAACTCTCAGATTGCAACAGCTGCAAGTTTGATTATAATCCACAAGTTTTAAGTAGGGATGTTTAACCTAATAACATAGAGCTTGTTGACTGTTCGTAGATGCACTGGACTAATCAAGGGCAACCAAATACCTGTGTGCTGTGACATCACAACCTCAAGAAGGCAGAAAATTTTGGTAATCTTGGCATTAAAAAAAAGCATGGACCTAAATTTATAGAAAACAATCGCATTTTAAGTCAACTAGATATTTCGCCCAAAACGAATAATACTTGACCGAGTAAACATTTAGAGAAACAACCACTAGTCTCAGTTCTTCTCAGTGGGTCACTGGGTATTGTTTTCTGCTAGCACCTCCATTTAGGTATATCCAATTCCACTCAACTGCTAGGTCCTCTCCTATGATACAATGCTACCAAGATATGAGGGTGAAGGCTAGCACATGATTCCTGTGTGACACATGAAGCGCCACCACTACCATTCAAACTGCCATTAGCACAACAAGACTGGACAGCTTGATTAGAGGAGAAGCTATAGTTCTGTTCCAGTTCTGGTACATCAGCTAACAGACGCCCACTTTGGCTAGCATCTGAAAGATAAGGGAAAAAGGATGGGATTGTGAAGGATTGGGGATCTGATCCACCCAGACAGTGGGGCCATTTATGCCTTGTTGGACTACAGGATCCAGATGACAGTGGCAATGCTGGAGACCAAACTCCATCACCTGACGACAGGGTTGACGCTTAGACAGTTATAAATTTCTTTTTTCATACATCTCTGAGAAAGACGAAAGACGAAGTAACACAACAACAGTTTACGCCAGCAATGCTGGACCTCCTTGCACCATTTACAGTGAACCCTCCTTCATTCAAGCAAAATGAAAAATGAGACCGTATCCAATACTGAGTAAATGGGAAGTCAGTTTGCTGATAAGTTTCAAGAGATGCTATACTGGTTTCTAGTGGCTTCCTTCACAAAAAAAAAAAAAGTTGTCTTGGTGTCTAGAACACATGCATACATGCATCACATACACGGACACACACCGCAAGGTCATCAGAAACAGAAAAGGTTATAAAGCATGGGCACAGACGACACTGAATACCTTCTGCCTCACAGTCTCCATTGATCGCTCAGTCCCCATTACTCGCACGCTCACAGACCGTGACCAGAATCTGTGAAAAACTGCACCAGCTGTCATTCTCGTTTGGCACAGTCATGCCTCTAAGGCTGCGAGAGTTCAATTCACCTAAATGGTGACAGAGTTGTGAGACAGCGAGGCTGGGAAAGCCCCTTGCAGCGTGGTGTTCGTATCAAGGTTACGGATTCCGCCAAGGATGCCGAGATGCCACACAGCGCAAAATGAACAATCACTTTCCATGCGCAGTTCATATCACTTTACTTCTGAAATGTCAAGGCAAGGGCAGTTACATTCAGCCTTCATCCTAAGAAAACGCATATCCCAGTGGAGCCCTTTAATCACAACGAAAAAGCAAAAAGAATTCCACGCATTATCCATCTTCGGGGCATTTGAAAAGGACCAGATCTTTGGAGCTTCTGCTTGCCCCCTGCACACCTTCCTTTTTCTCGTTCTCTCCCTCGTTCTCTCGCTCTCTTTCTCTCGCTCTCTCAATGCCTTTGCATGGAGCAGTGTGACATCACTGCAGCTCCTAGATCTATATTCAGCAAGCAGAGACATTTTCTGTCAATATCCTCCTGGGCTGTTATGATTAATCAAGTAAACATTGATTAAAATGTACCTTCTCAACTAATCATCAGTCATCATATAACAATTTGCATGATGACAATGCTTTTAAATCTCAGACACAGAACCGAACGGAATTTGCCACACAGTGTTAATAATGAAGATAATGATTTTTTTAAAGCTTCTGAGTTCATCTTATTTCAGTAAAGAACAGCAGTCTTGAAATAGGTTTATTGTTCATTTAAATACATTTTTATTGTCTGGACTGTTCCGAAAAATCTTATTACTTGACTAATCGTCAAAATAATGGGTAGACTACATGATTTCTAATACAATCGATATGTCTGCCAACCAAACACCTTTAACACAGACAAAGGCTTCTCTTTTAGCCAACTGTGCATAAAGAAGCCAAGAAAATACTTTTAACTCTATATATAATGAACTACTATTAAATAATGCATTTTTAAGCATTCAGTATTCAGTAGCAGAATACTCGGTCACTTAACGACGCACAACAGCACAGATGCACCGTCTCCACTGCTGCAAAGCGTCTTATACAACAAGACGTAACAAGACTGATATTTGGACAAAATTAAGTGTCGGTTTGCAGAACATGAAAGGAAGCATCCCTGCATTTCCAAATGTTTTCGCACCTGTTAAATAACACCACTGCAATGACCACATATAATACATCTTTGTAGGACAATCAGTCCAATAGAATGGAGAGGAACTGCAACAGACACAGACATGGAACGTTAACAAGGATCTCACATTGATGTATGCTAAGCCAACACATTATGTTCAACATTGTTCAACATTATGTAACCAATTCACTGTCCTTCAGAAGACAGGCTAAGATTTTCTTTAAAAAAAAAAAAAAACAACAAAAAACAAAAAAACATTCATCTCATTAAACCCGCTTCAAGCACAACCACTGACAAGACTATTGCCTTTAGACTGACAATGTACCCACACATACAGGGGCAGTCAAACCTAATAGCTTCTTAATTCAGCATCAACATGCGTTTCATGTGCAGGTCATGTGTGGATATATTTTCAGAGATGTGTTTTACTAAAAAGTGTCCCCACTGTGACCAGATGAGACAGAATTTTACTGGCACTGATGTAAAAAGCGCATTAACACATGCAGAATACACACTTGCAGGTAAATAATTCTGGTCTTCTTCTTCTTCTTCCGGCTGCTCCCTTTAGGGGTCGCCACAGCGGAAGGTAAATAATTCTGGTAATCTGCTGTAAACATGGTCTCATCTGCTGCTACCAGTGTATTATACGCTGTTGAATTTGAAGTAAAGTTGTAAAACAGGCACAGTGCATCCTGGGTATGTTTACGCCTGGCGTTTCGCATGATCAAGTGAAAGCCGAACAGCCGCTGAATGTAAACTTTTCAGAATTGAAAAGACATTTGAACCTAAAGACTTAAATAGTTTAAGACATTATGAATAACAAACATCATGCCCCGCTCTGAACTGCTAGCTAGGTGTCAACACATGCAGCACTTCGTCTAGATCAGTGGTCACCAACCCTGCTCCTGGTGCTCTACCTTCCTGCAGACTTCAGCTGCAACCCTAATCAACCCACTGGATTATTTACTTGCTGCCTTCAGAAAGTCTTGTTTATCTGGATTAGCTGAGATAGATATGTTAATTTCGGGTTGGAGATGAAACCAGCAAGGTTTATCTCCAGGTGGAGGGTTGGTAACCACTGTTGTAGACTGATGGCAAAACATCCTGGGTGGCTCCTTGTTAAGCTGCTTGACTGAATGCTTAGAGTGTACAAAGCAGCAACCTTCAACCTTGAGTCTTAAATCCAAAGACAGCTTTGATCTACCACCATTATTCCATAAGGAACAAAAATAAGGCAGCTCTTCATGAATATGTCCAAACTTCTGACTGGAAACTGTATAAGGTTCCTTACTTTGTGTGTGCTGGAGAAAAGGATAATGTAAAAAGGCTTTCAGAAGCTTGCTTACATCATCCTATGTCCTCTTTAGGAGCCATTCATACAGCATTGTTATTACTCCTTTGAACAGACATTCTCAGTTTCATGTGAGCAGCCTTCAAAGCTCCTCTTCTGGCACATAAAAAGAATGGCTTCAGTTTATAAGCACATATGACCATGGGCCAGACAGCTGCTCAATATTTTTCCCCATGTTAGACTGCACATGCCCCCCAGATCTGTGCTCTGAATCTGACCTGATCGATGGACATGCGATGTGGAAACTGGCCAACAATTGCTTTCAGCTAGTTTGCAAACATGGAACGTTGGACAGGCTTGACAACCTTCCTTCACCTTGTGTCCATAGTGATGCTTAAAGCTGGAATCTTCATCATCGTTCCCATTAAACAGGGACAGCAGATTCCACAGAGAGCAGCAAAACCTAATCATGAATTCCAGTTCCTCTAATTAGCCATTCACAGTAATAAAGTACACCAAGACGAGAGATGACAAATTTAATATAGAGGAAGCCCAGGAGACTAAATATGTCTGTAGTTGATCATGGTATGGAGCTCACGGACTGTAAAACAGACCAAAGTGCTTCAAAGCTGTGATTTAGCCGAAAATGCAATGAAAAATGTCGATGATGATGATGAATGACCATGAACAGCTACCATTTAGCACTATGAGAACGATGCCATGCTAACTGGTGCAGTCTAATTTTGATTAATAGTCAAACTAATCCTTAAAAAAAAAAATACATGTTTGAGTGAAAACAAGTACTTATTATTAATGCCAATATACAGCCCTGATGTACATGTGTTAAAAAAACACAGCAAACATTCTTCCTTTAAGCGATTAGATAAAAAAAAGAAAGGTCTTGAAAGGCACCATAAAGCATAATCTCAGCTTTCTTCTCCTATCAAACTTCTAACCCTTTTCCTGTCTGACTAACGCTTCCACTGGAGTGACGGGCAGAGCGCTTTTTGCTCAGAGATGGATAAGCTTCCTAAAATAGTGCTTACATAACTTACTGCAGCCAGGATACCCCATTGTGGAGTGATTAACCTCTGTCACCTCAACCACACACAACCCACACATGGCTTACAGGCTCCTAGAAATGCTAACAAATTATCAAAATCATTTATGTCCACACAACTGCAGTTCATGAGTTATTGTAAACATGCAATACTGTTCAAAAATTTTGAATCACTATTTAATGTATTCAAGATATTAATGATTTTGAGTCAATGTTTTTAATACTATAGAGGTCATTTGATTCCAGATAAATGTATAAAATGATGATGTGTTAGTTCTGTACAACTTCACATGTTTTGAACCATTAGCAGCACAATAAGAAGCTGTAAATTAAAAAATAAAGAATATGCTGGACATGTGCAGAATGATGACCAGAGCCTGCAGAAGATTCTAAAATGCTGCATAAACACTTCTAGAAAGCTGCATATTAAGGCTGAATAATTAATCAGCAATGATAAAAAATAATAAAACAAAAATGTGACTGAAATGTCAGGCAGTTAATTTGACAAAAGAAAATGTAAGCAGACTGACAGCATATTATTTATCATATAGTAACTTCATTCACATAAAATGTGTGTATACTACACACACACACACACACACACACACACACACACACACACATACATATATATTTATATATATATACACACACATACACACACGTGTGTAATAGCAAAAGTGGTGTATACACAAAGTGTGCAGTATAATGGTTGACCATTAGTCTCAATGTGCAACAAACACTGAACACGTGCACGAGCCCTTGTTTTGGTGTGTCATGTGGAACATGGTACTAAGGCATGGTTTTAGACCAACATCTCAAGCCAAGAGAACAAAAACAAACGAGACTGTTTCAGTCCGTTTTAAACACACTCAGTCAATACCAGTGCCTAGGTGCACACAGCTGTAACTCTTTCCACCAAGACACTTGTGGAATGCTGCCTTGCCCCAAGTTTTAATGCCTGCAATAAAGATCTCAGAAAACAAGGGGCACCTCTATTAACATGTGTGTGGTCAAACCGGACTTCTGCCCCGAAGACTGAAGTCCTGAAGTGTTAATGAAAGAGACAAGTCCGAAAAACACCAAGATAAAAATGCTTTTAAAAGCTGACCAAGTCAAACAAACACCAGCTTGGGACAGGATCCAGTCCCACCAAGCCTTCCATGTGGTTATGTGGACCACAGGCAGGCTAGCATATGTGTTTTGAGGAGAAGTTTGGACTGGCCATGCTGTTATTAACATGAAAGCTTCTGCTAGCAGAAGACGGATGGTTTTAGCCAGGCCCTTTCTGCTGAGAGAGGGAGTCTGGCTTTGTGTGGGAACGGATGAATCATAGCAGCAGCTGGGTGGAACTCCACCAAAACGGCAATTAGTAAGCGGTAACCAAGTAGCTGGAAGCAGACTTCTTTTTTCACACATTTCAAAACAGATGAAGTGATGCATCAGCAGCTAACATCATGCTGAACTTCAGCAAAGTCACTGAACATCCTTGCATTGTGTCACCAAAACATTATCCACTGTTATGGTTCTTGTTCCCTCAAGCCAGTTAGAAGTGTAGCAGTTTCTGTTCTGTTCAGGAAGTCTGTCTGCTGAAAGGTTTCAGGTGATGCTATATTGGGTTTTGGTGGCTTCCTTTTCAAAAATACGAACACAGATATAGGTCAGGATGTAACACTGAAGGGAAGTGAACACATGGTCATGTTGCACAGTCATAACCTGAGGGAGCGTATTTGCAGGGTAAGTAGCCATCAAATCAGACTACAGCACACCATGCCCTGACTCAGACTATTTGTCAGCTTCTGGCTCAAACACACTCCAAGGTCTTGTCCTGACAGAATTATAGCCACCTCTTTATCTGCTAGGTCTTGCTGTCAGTACCACAGGAGAGATTACACGTTCTGTTCTCAAAGCACAGTCAGATATTAACTGAAATCTGTGTTCGCATAACATGAGGTCTAACCACAAAGACCTCTTGAACTTTTATTATTCTGCTATGTTCTAAACATTGAAAAAAGTCTGTACTCCAATCTGCAGTGAGTGCAATTGCATCACCTAAATCCTGAGGCTGTTCAATTTAATTATACAATAACATGGTGGTGTAACCCGGATAAACCATTAAATTACCTCAGCAAATTTCTATACGTTCACCTTTTCGTACATGCTTGCTTGAAATAGTTTGAGGTACTCTTCCTGCTTTTTCTGCTAATTCATATTAATTCAGAGCAAATACAGAAGGCATATACAGGATGATGTATGCTTACATTAAAACTGTGGGTCACACTATAACAGCAGTGAAGCCAGAATTTTGAATTTCATTTTAAGGGTGGTTTTAGGCTACAGGTTGAAAGCATTATGTCTCAGAGACAACCACTCAGTGAAGCTGACAACTAGTCAGCTAGACTACTTCAGGAGGAAAAAAGACCTGTTAAACCCAACACATGATCAGCTAGTTGCTATAACGACTGACAGCATATCATGCTGGGTATCGACTTATCACGGGCTTATGTTTACAGCAGCTGTTTCTACAGGTGTAGATGTCTAGGATTACTACTAACTAACACGGTCATGGTGATAACGGCTGTTGAAAGTTGGTGATGACCACTGAAGCTCTCCTTTGATCATTTCCATTTATTTGTAAAGTTGACAAAAGGCTGCACGAACTTAGTGCCTTT
This sequence comes from Pygocentrus nattereri, assembly GCF_015220715.1. Taxonomy (NCBI): domain Eukaryota; kingdom Metazoa; phylum Chordata; class Actinopteri; order Characiformes; family Serrasalmidae; genus Pygocentrus; species Pygocentrus nattereri. Next base: position 7,275,388 of record NC_051231.1, on the reverse strand, counting down.
GGGTTTATCCTGCATGACAAGGTCGCCAGTTGAATCACATTTTGTATCATTTTCATTGACATTTGAGAATTTTTTTGAGCAGTCAGAGATCTGAATGGGCATAGCTTCCAAGTCAGGGAGCCTAGGCCCACCTTTATTTCCGCTACACTGCTAATGTGATTCTGAAACACATTCACTGGCGCATCATTCAGAATGACTGAGGGTTGCCCAAGGGAACAGACTCTTTGAACGTTGATCTGGCTTATATTGAATTGCTGCTCAAGTCTTTAAGCTTGATGATGACACATGAGGCTGTGAACTCAATGTAACTGCAAAAGACGCAGGCAAAGCTCGGCTTAGAGGGGTTTACAAGCCATTCTTTAGGGGCGGCTGGGATCCTGGCATGAGTTCCAGTGTAAAATGATATGGTGATCAGAGAGCGATACCCCTGTGGAGGACTCTGCCGTGATCTAACGACAAACCCATATGCTCAGACAGACATGAGTAAGCTGTGAGGGTCTCATTCACCATTTCTATTCATCAGCACATCGGGTCACAAAACAAAAGGGCTTCCACAATGCCACAGGCCTGAGTCAACATTCTAAATCTAGCCACGAGGCTGCATCTAAATGCTAGTTTTTGTTTTCTCCACTCTCTATCCCCCATATGTAAGTCATCTATTCTGTGTCCAGTCTATGGTCTTTGTCATGTCTATGTACTTCTGCCAAGTGCTGGGTAATATATTGTCTACACTGTGCTACAGTTTTTGTGATATTGATAGATTAGGACTATACTATCGATGACAATCCATAAAAAAGCATGTCCTGTTGCTGTGCCACTATGTAAGGTCCCCTTGGGTGGAAAACAAGCTTCAGCAGCTTTAATAATCAATACTATGATGTATTTGAAATATACTGAATTCTATCCACCACCCACAACAATATTAGCCTTATAACACACCACCGTAAACTTGTCTGCTCTTTGGTCGACTTCTGCAGCTTTCATTACACCTTTAGCACAAAGGCTCTGCTGATCGGTCAATAATCCACATAGATCAATCAGCCGGGGGGGGGGGGGGGCAATCAGAGCATGTGAAATGTGCAGATAATGACATATTGACACAAAAAGGTTGCACACACAACATAATTTGAAACAAATCTGGTCCATAGCCAAACCATGGTAAGCGTCTTAAGCTGGCTGAGTTCTGTACTGACCTAAGGATGGTCTTTTGGATCCAGCCAACTGAGGAAGCACGCCTGATGCACAAGCCACCAAACAGAACAAGCCCGCATAGGAAAAACAAACATCTCAGGCTTTAACTATATCATGCCAGGTTCTTCAAAGCTGAGCTCTGAGAGATTCTCCTTCACTTGAACAGTTTAAACCGTCATGAGACATTTAAGATGCATTGAAGGAGTTGAGACTAAACACATATGAAATGTGGTTCCAAGTTAAGGTTCCGTTGAGAGACTGATCAGCGCCAACAGGCTACATCAGCGAAAAGTTTACGGCTTGCTAACAACCGGGAAGAGAAAAAACTTGAGCTTGAGCCATGTAGTGTATTTGTGTCAAGGTTGGTTAAGGCTATGTTTCTAATAGGCTTTTACCAAGCCTGTGTTTTTTTGTTTTTTTTTAAATCAGGTATTACATCTATCAAATCAGCATCTGCTATACTAAACCACTCTGATTTGGGAAGAAAAGACAAAGAAATACAAAACACAGCCTACACAAAAATACAATTATCAACATCATCACCATAGGTACAAAACACAGTCCAAGCTAAACACAGCCTAAGTTAAGGTGAACAAACAGAACAATCAAAACATGTTTTGTCTAGTAGTAAGACATTTTAACTACACCATGGCAGTATCCTGTAGGTTGGTTATAGTTTGACATGTAAACAACAACCACCAGCTTATAGTGATTGCATGAACTGCATATTAACAGACGGTAGCCCAGTATGTCATCCAAGTTTATTAATATTATATCATTTACTGTTGTGTTATTTTTTGCCCTGTTCCATCTCAAATAATTTATTTCTGGCAAACACTGAACAATCACTGTACTATTTTTAAAGCCTTTTCAAAATATGACTTATGACCAAGTTCCACGCAAAGCTCTAAAATGCCTTTAGGCATAGTGCTGTTACTTTTATCTCATATTCCCCAATGTCATGTGGAACCGTGATACCGCGATAAATTTGGTAAATATCGCGATAATTAATTGTATCCGTACCGACCAGCACTATTTCAAGCCAAACTTCAGAACTCAGCCTGCCTACCTCAACTTCTTTGGCCGCGGTGTTCACAGCCTGCACCTCCAGAGAGCAGCTGGCTCTCTTCACCACCACGTACAGAGGGTAATCCTTGGCCACCATGCTGTCGCTCTCGCCGGCTACGGCTGAGGGAGGAGCGGCGGGAGGGAAGCCGCAAGCGAACCGCCCGGCCACGGTGCCCGCCAGCTCTACGGAGATCCAGCGCCCTGCGTGGAGAGCGCGCCACGGAGCATCCCCAGTGTGCGTGAGCGCGTGTGAGTATGTGCTCGCCAGCTCAACACTGACTAGAGAACCACCTCCCGCTCTCGCGCGCGTGTACCGGAGATGTTTTTTCCCTTTCTTTCTTTTCTGTCTCCGCCTTTCTGAACTACAATTGGCCGCTTGCTCATACAAGCCACGCCCCCCTGCGCTAGGATTGGATAATAGTTCGCTAGAGGTTCTAGAACGGCAAGCAATAGTGTGCATTCTAGAACGTCGTACTACCAGAGCGTTGTATTATCCAATAGCAGCGCAGGAGGGCGGGGTCTGTAGGAGGAAATAGCCAATCCTAGCGCAGGAGGAGCGACTGTTTGCCGGAAAATGGGTGGGGAAAAGAACAGTATCGAATAGGGGTACAATAACCGCAGTACGGGCGTGATTTTCAGGAATACAGGTGGGAAAACACGCGTGCGGTAAACGAGGATGGTTAAACTTCTCCTGCTGGTCGCTCAGCGTGTAAACTCATGGGAATCGGTGGAGGGAAGACGAGGGCGCCGCTCGCTGGAGCAAATGCTTTTCCTCCCCAACAAGACATCCGACTCCCACAGAGACGAAACAACCACTGCCAACTTTTACGTTGCATCCAACTACACGTGTTGGAAACGATCTCTTTGTGTCCCTCCTCAGGCACTTCTGAAACCACAAATGGCACTTAAACAAATACTATAATTAATTTTGTTTGTATTAAGGTTTATTTATCATACACACACACACACATTTATATACCACTGCTTTGCATGAGACAAAACAGTTTACAAGCACATTTTGGCACTGGGAACATCTAAATGAAGGGCCTGGCTCCATAACAGTAAGATTATTAAGATTATTAAGCTATTGAATGTCGAAATGTTAAAGTACTTCATTAACATTGGCCCTACACAAACAGAAATCCAGCAGCTCTACATGCAGATGTGAATCCTTTTTTTTTGCCAAAAATGATTGCACGCCAGTTTTACAGCAGCCGAAGACTCATGTTTGGACCAGAAACCGCTGGCCTGCCATTTCCACTACTGCTAAACTGACACAGACTGTTTGGACTACAACATACACTCACAAACGTCTTCCTGCTGCAGAATTTAATGACTTCGGTGTGTGTGAGCTGGAGAGGAAACATGGGAGAGAAGAGAGAGAAGAGAGAGCGAAGAGAGAGAGAGAGAGAAGAGAAAGAGAGAAGAGAGAGAGAATGAATGTGTGAGAGGGAGAGAAGGACAACAAGAAAAAAGTAAGAGAGTGGGAGAAAGAAAGAAGAAGACAGAACTAAGAAAAAAGCATGGTCAGAGAGAAAGAGATGAAAAGGCACAAGTCAGAGAGACAGAGACAGACAGAGTGACAGAGTGCATGGGTGACAGGGAGAGAAAGAAAACAAGAAAAGAAAGAAAAGAAGACACAAAGAATGGAATTAAGAAAGAAAGAAAGAAAGCATTGTCATTATGAGAGAGAGAATAAAGAAAAGGCACAGGTGAGAGGCAGAGCAAGAGAGAAAGGAGAGATGGGGAAAACATGGGTGAGACAGAGAGAAAGACAGAGAAAAAGGGAAAGAGAGATGGAGAGAGTGATAGAGCGAGGGATGAAGGATGTAAAACAAAGATATGAGTATGTATGTGTCCATCCATGCCTGCAAGGTCCCGCCTTTGTTCCCAGCAGCCTCCTCTGCTCTGCCTCAGGGTAAAACTCAGAGCCAAGTCTAACTCAATGTAAGCCTGTTTTTTTTATGATTTGCTAATTGTAGCAGGAGAGTGAAAATAAACCCCTCCCATATCATGGGAGCTAATGCTCCAGCCGCTGGCAACAGCAGGAAATTAGTCCCAGCTTTAAGAGTCTTTGTTCTGGCCTAAAGTTCCTGCCATTGTGCAGCCACAAGGCCCTTGGAAGTGCGCTACTGCTGCTAGCTGGGGAGCGAGGTGGGGATGGGGGTCAAGCCTGGCCAGCACGATGACCATAAACAAACAGGCAGCTTTGACACTCACTCAGCTACTTGTCCATCAAGTATGGGCATGCAGGGCATCCAGGCCCTGTCTCAGCTACCAGTGGCAAGTACAGGCCAATTTTATAGTGGGGAGCTCTAGAGGGGCACGGATTCTATGCCTCTCTAGGATTTTGACTTTGAGACTTTGTTCCTGGCTGCATTGAAGCACCTTGGCTGAAAGTGATATTTCATTTATTAGACATGCACATATAATTTTGCTATGTATTAATAATATCCATTGTGTCGCATAACAATAGAAATGCTTAATATGACTTACAGGCCTACTGAGTCTACCACAATCTGTATTAAGATCAACACAATAGAAATACATTTTACTTGACCTCTGTTCTTTATAACTGGTTTAATTCTATCACACTTTAATCAGCCCGATTTCCAACAGGATTCTGTAAGCACAACTCATATCACCTCCAAACAGCACAAAGCTTTCAATGCCAGAAAGCAGACAAGGAGGAAAATAATGTCAGAACAAAACCTTTGCATCTGCATTTTTGTAATTTATCATTTTTTAGATAGTTGGAAAATGCCTGTTGCTCTTTACATTATGTATAAATTTCATGATGAATGGCCCAGAAGAAATGACCTAAAATTACTTGGAAAAATTCTGGTTCCATTGACTTGCATTAAAACTAACATAGGTTTGCCTTCTCCTGTAAGGTTACCATTTTGGAGATAAGAGGTTTTGTTCCGATATGACCCGAGGGCAAAAGCGAATTAAGGCTCTCTGGATAATTTCGCAGGCTGTTTCCTGAGAAGTTTTTGACTATTGTCCTGCATATATTATATATATTAGGGCACCAACTTGGTTGAGACATAGCAATAGTGTTGTAAACAAGCAAATTCCATTGGACTTTTTTTTTTTCACCGTACCACATAAGATATTTGTTGCATCTTGGAGTCAATGATGTACTGATCCACCAAACTGGTTATTTAACGGTATCACACTGGGTTGCCTAAAGGAGTGGGTAGGAAATAATTTTTCAAGTAAATAATCAATCAATCCCCAAACAAATAGCTTTAAATATACTTTTCTCAGGTGGCCTAAGACTCTACAGAGTACTCTATATGCTGTATAAGACTTTGTGGTTCAATGAGGCGATTGTGTAACCTCTTCACTTCCATCATATTCCAATGACCGCCTCAGCTTCAGTGACCTTGTTTCGGTAAACCTAGTTCTGTATAAAACCATTAAAACCATAAACATGATTCATAGTTCTGCCTTCCTGCTTTTGATCTTACTCAGAATCAGCATCATGGGTGCACAACCACAGTGAGAAAAAAAAAAAGGTCCTCTTCACAGAAATGCTCTTGCAGTACTTGACTTGTTATTTTAATGACCTGCATTGCAGCACACAGTGCATGATGGTTATATCCTTTCACAGATGTTTGGGTCCCATGCTTAATGTGGAATTCTTGCAGCTCTGTTACCGTCACTTCTGGCTTCTCGGTCTGATCTGTGGTTGAGCTAACTGCTGTCTGCATGTGGTTTTTTGGTGTCTGTAAGTGGGCAGGTGGAAACTGAGCATTAACACCTAAGAATAACATTGAGAAAGAAGCAGGATGCTGGTAGATCTTGTGGTTTTCATTAGTTATTTAAGGTGTCAGGTCCAGCGTGACTGCTGAACACAAACTAGCCATTAATGGGCATCATATTAAACTCAGGCATGTGAAGGATTTCTAAAAAAACATCCTTATGATTGTAGCTTCATTGTTTCTTCAATCTGAAATGCATTTTCTTGAGGTGCACATTTCCAAACAAGAACCATATTTAAATAGACTGTTCACACACCCCTTCTAATTAGTGGATTCAGCTACTTTGAGGCACACCCATAGCAAATCAGCAGAAAGTGACACTTTGGATAAGCCACACTCAAACCCAAGTTTGTCAAGTGCAATTCCAAGGATCATCTCTAGTGACAAAGATTCTTGCTAGTAGACTAAGGATGAGGGCAGTCATGTTGTGGGGCCTGATGGGACACCCCTGGGCATTTCTAAGAGGAGATGGAGTGATTAAGCTCCACTGATTACCTTTAAAATGAGTTGGAGGGAGGACGCTCCATTGAACACCTCTTTTCGGGTTAGTTTGAGTTATTAGCACATTATTCAACACATTTAGGAACAGCTGGAGTGACGGAACTCTTCTGAACACCTTTACACTGAACATCTTTAAGATAAGTTGATGTGATGCCACTTTGTTATTTGGTATGAGTTGGAGAGATAAAGCTCTACTACAGCTACTACTAAGCTGAAGTGAGAAGTACCACGGAACCCCCTGAGGATCAATTGAACAGATGGAGCTTCACTAAACACTTTTAAGATGAGTTGAAGAGATTAAGCTACATTGAACATCTGCAGGAAGAACAGAAATGATGAAGTACACCTGTTGGGTAAGTCAGAATGATAAGGCACCACTGGACACCTTTGGGATGAGTTGTAGTGTTAAAGCACCACTGGACACTTTTGGGATGAGTTGGAGTGTTAAAGCACCACTGGATAGGTTTGGGATGAGTTGAAAATTATGAAGCAACACTGGGCACCTTTCGGCTTAGCTGGAGTGAGGAAGCACCACTGGATGTGTTTGGGATGAGTTGGAGTGATAAAGCACCACAGGACATCTTTGGGATGCATTGGAATGATGAAGCAACACTGGGCATGTTTAGGATAAGTTAGTGCCATTTGTGATCCAGAACTAGTCATCCAACATCAGTGCTGATGTCACAGATGCTGTTGTGGCTGAATGCAATCAAATGCCAAATGCAATGTTCTAACATCTAGCGGGAAACCTTTTCAGAAGAGGAGAGAATCTATTTCAGAAGAAATGTTGGAGAAGCAGCTCCCCTTGTGTTCACGCTCAATTGTGACTTGAAAAAGAAAACCCTGCTCTGGGAACGTGTATTGTATGTGGCGTGATTTTTGGCAAATAAATGAAGCCAAAAATAAATCCCACTGGATAGTTGCTATGGTGCATTTATCTAAGGAAATTGGTGTTATGCAATATCTTCATTACTCAATAATAGACTTACTTTAGATCCTGCCCTTAAGGTGTGAAATAAAAATGGGGGGGGGGGGGGGGGGGACTGAATGAGGGAAATAACTTCCATTGCCGTACAGCTGCCAAAAATGATTGGGCTCGTTATGTAATAAAGGTTGGTGAGGAGTGTCAAATTTAATCCAAAAAGGTAGTTAATCCCATGCCAAGAAAACTCAGTCTAATCTAGTGCATGAGTAGAAAAAGGAATCAGAAAGAGAGAAAGAGAAAATCCATGAGTCTGTATTTAGCAAAGATGAAAATTCTAATTCCTTATAATAATTCATATATTATGATTAATATAATTGCCATTTCAATACAGTATGTTTTCATTTGTTTGGCCAAAATAAAATCCTCAAATTTGAGATTATGATTATTTCCTAAAGCACTGTACCTAATCAACTCACTGTACGCTGACAAGATTTATTAGCTGCTGATAACTATAAGCACACTGTAAACATTTTTTGTTTCTTTTTTTGTCGTGTTGGTCAGTGGTCAGCCACTTGCCAGTATTGCAGAATGTGTGCTATAATCACTACAAGCATTTATCAGGCCCTGAAAGAGAACATTTGGTTAGATTCACACTTTAGGTGGAAGTTATTGTGGTTATGGTGTTGAAATAATATGACCTCAGTAGTTACATAGATGTCTGAGTCAAAAGTGTCTCCAACAGACTTATTTTTATGTTGGTTGCAACATCATCTATCAAAATGGACAAAGTACATAGCACTGAAGTAGCAGCCATCAGTCACCCCTTCTCTGCAAAGTGGACTGCCCAGGATATTCCAAGCCATAGGGAATGGAAATGTTCCATTGTAAGGGTACTTCAAGCTGCAGAGGAGTCGTAAACAATGGTTCATCATTTCGGAGGAAGTTGCAGGAAAGTTTACCCATCAGTCATTGCATGTCTCATTAAGATGTGTGTTGTTTGTTCCAAATGAAGGTATTTAATCAACTGAAGCTCCCATAACCAACATCCTGTGCTCCAGCGTGTAGGTAATATTACAGCACTGCTTAGGGACCCTGTGGAATGGAATGCAGTGAATGTAGTTTTGGGAAATTGGAGACCTCTCTGGTGGAAATGTGTAATTGCAGAGAAAGTAGGGAGGAAAATTTTTGGCCTAATCACATTTCACCCCTTGCCCCTACCACTTAACCCTTAGCCCTGTTTTGCACATTCATGTCTAGGGATAGGGTGTCCCAATTTTTGTTGAGATAGAGGGGTAGGGTGAAGTGTTGGCCCTCCAAACGGATGTTTTTCAGAGGGTCACTCCAAACGGAGTGTTATGAGAGAAAAAAGAAAAACCGGAAAAATGTGTGCGTGACCAAAGAAACACACAAATGTAAGTTTTTCTTCGTTAAAAATTATGATAACGACTGTACTATCTTAGTTTAATGTCGCTTCAATGTATTATGGTCGTTTTCTTCATAACTAGCATAAATTCCTGTTCTACCACCAGAATATTACTGCTGCACCATTTAAGGTGGAATGGGAAAATCTGAAAGAGAAGCTGGAGACAAAAATGACTTAAGCTTCATATCACCAAAGAATTAGAGGTGGGTGATAATGAATCATGCCCTATTTACTATTTTCATCATATCTCTTCAATGTATTCTGGATTTTGCATTTGAGACCCAAACAGCTGAACCTTCTTTTTGAGGCTGTATCTGTGATGTTAATAAGTTAAAAGTATGACATGGCCCAAAAAACTCCCATTAATCTGACTTGATGTTTCTGACTTTTATATTAATCTTTTGGTCTTTACAGGACGACTCAGAAGAGCACACACACCATATTTTAGAAAGTTTTTCCCCAGTAAGAGTCGGTAATGCTACATCTTTTAGCTTTAACAACAACAAAAAAAACTTACATAGACTCTAAAAAAAAAAAAAAGGTACAAAGCTGTCACTGGGGCTGTACCCCTCTTGTCACTGGGGTGGTACCCTCAAGGGTACATCTCAGTACCATTAGTTAAGAAACAATTGTACCATAATTCATTGAAATGATATTTTCTAAATTGACTCCACACACCCCGTCTCGTCTCCAGGCACTTTATATTACTGTTCTATTTTAAAACGTTAGGTTATGTATAATTACAAATCTGTACTTTTCACCTGGGAAAACCTATTTAAGGTTCACAACTAGACCATAAAACCACTGTTGTACCTTTGAAGGTACAATTAACATTGTTTGTACCTTGATGAACAAAAAATGTACCTGCATTTCTAACAGGTTCTATTTTCAGAACCTTTATTTCTAACAGTGCAGCTTTAGGTACGTTTGCCCATTATGTGTTAGATACATTAGCCTCATAGTTCCAGTGCAAAACTAAAGGAGTATCAAACTCCTGCACCAAACATGTCCTGACTGATAGACTGCAACTGGCGAAAATTTGTTTAAAATGATATTTTTCACCAAACATATTACTTTGTATATTCATATCATATATCTCAGTTGTTCTCAGTGACTTTACAGAAGAGAGAACTAAGATCCACTTTTTTTAAATTCTAAATTTTGTAAGGCCCAAAATGATAACAGGGTACACAAAGAGATTTAATTAGAAGGAAGGTCACACTCTTCTGCAGTGTGCATGTGTGCTTGCGTGTGTGTATGTGTGTCTTTGAGCCAGAAAAAGATCCGTGTAGGGGGTAGAAGAGGAAAAAGAGTGCTACTTAAGAATGTTAATTAGAGACACGACATAGAAGGAAACCACATATAACTTTCCAAGATCACATTACTTTCCAGCCTCATGCTATAGTGAGCATTAATCTGGAAGCGTGCTACATTTGAGTCAAGTACATGACCCAAAGCACTGGGCCTCATATTTCTATTACAATACACTTCTGGAAATGCATTACTGGAACTGCTACCAATCAAAATGACATAAACTGACAAAGTGACTAAACCAACAAAATACAATTATCAGTCCTTGTTATTATTAATCATAATTCTTAAAGCAACTGTTTGGTGGCTGGAGCTTATTTTGTTTTGGTGCAACAGGGCTAACACAGCTAATGGGTAATAGAAGCTAATAGCCTCAAAGTGCTTGCCTCAAATAATATCAAGTCATACTTGCTTATAGTGGTATCTACAAAAATGAACATAAATAATGGATGAAATTCAAGGTACTACTACTGTACAGTGTATGGCACAATACACTGTAAATTAATATAATACACCACCATTGTCTAAATTAACCATTCTAGACAATGTACTACAGATCAGTCACATTAACATCCACAGAGCCCATATGAATCTTATAATAAGAGCATAAAACCAGCACCACCATTAAACCCTTAATACTAAACATGGTACATTTTGTGTGATTGGGGCCTACAGTACTCTATGCATTTCTTATAGGTTCAAACCTCATTACTGTTTGTTGCTACTAGCCTTAGCTTGTAGCAGCTTGTTTATTGAAGCAGTCACAAAGTGCATTAGAATGCTAATAAACACGGTGCGGCATCCCACCGACATCAACATCCATAGAGGTCCAACTGTGTGAATTCAGCAGTAAAGGGAAGCACTGTGTTTGACCTCTATGGTAAACAGCATAAACAATACCAAGAGGGTGGGAATCTGCTTTGTGTCTGAAAGTACCTGTGGATGGCGTGCTTAAAATCAACAACAGGGACTTGGGTGGTCTATTAGTTTACTTAAAGTCTAAATTGGAGTCAGTGGACTACTTAAATTGCACTCACTATTACAACCACTGTTCAACTCATAGCGTTCACCAGTCAGGGTTTTATTAGTTGTACATGGTCTTTGTACATGTTTGAAAAATACCTGATAATAATAACAATAAAACATTTTATTAATATACAGATTCTCCAAGAGCTTGAAGTGATTTACACACACATTAAAATCCATACAAAGTGGAATCAAATGTAAATACCCATAATTTTAAGCAATTACAGAATCTGATAAAGCAATTATGTAGCAACAATATTCATTCCTAAAAAGACAACTACTACTAACTACTGCCCTACTATTAGTCCATGATTTAATATCCTTCAAAGAATTGTTAAATCTATTCAAGCTAGATGGAATATCACACTTTGTACAGATGTAAATATGATGTTAAATAATGTAAGAAACCTATAAAACACTAAATAAAAGTGGTCCAACTACTGACACCTGTGGAACATCAAAAGTGACAGTAGTTGGAGGCTGACTGCGTCTAATTAGCTATCACAAACTGCTGCCGATTACTCAGGTGAGACCAAGACAGAATGAAGCCGCCAGCACCCACAAGACTACACGGGTGCTCCAGCAAAGTCAGGCATTTGTATTAAATGTAGATGTGATGCCCAGCAGAATGAGAATGCTTAAACAACCAGAGTCAGCACTGAGATGGAGATGGAGATGCTGATGACATAGAGAAATTGAGCATGCATGTTTTCAGTGTGGTGACATTCAAATGATATTAAAAATCACATTACATATTTTGCTGAGGCATAACCTCCTTCTAGGCTTATTGGAATTTTTTAATCACAGGATTGACATAAGAGAAAATCAAAAATATTTCAAGGAATATGGCATTACATTTGAAAAAAATCTCAAATGATAACTTTAGTAAACAACAACAAAAAAAAGACTTAATGAATTATCTAATTGATGACTGTTCATAAGTTTAGAATAACTACATATGAATTAGAAAATGGTATAATTTGAATTCAAAATTTACTTAGAGATATATGAATAATCAGTAATTACTTTGAGATTTAGAAATCTAAATAATTAATTTCACCCCTTACCACAAAGTTACAACTTCATAATGTATTTTGAACAATATGTTGTGTCTATTACATACTGATTAAGTTTATTTTTATAGGAGCTTATCATTATAAAGTGTTACTGAAAAATGTTCTTCTAAAGAAATTCCTGAACAAAAAACCAATTGGTCCATTTATTGTGAAACGTTGACACATTGTGAAGAGAAGCTTGCCTTTTCAAATGAGTTAGCCTATATGGTTTAGTCTGGGTCAACACAAGAGTGACTTCAGCTGGGAAGCTAATAAAAGCACCAGACAATGCAAGAGGAAATGACCTCAACCACACTGAAAATGATGACCCCTAGCTATTTGACAGAAACAAGGCTGCTGCTATGAGGTAACCCAGTTGTCTAAGGTACAGAAATAAAACTTATAGAGCCACTAAGAGCAGAGAGTAAAGTCTCTCGAGTGCTTCTTGTTAGCTACTCAAAGCTCATTCATTTGTCCTTCTACCACATGACCCTGTGAACTTCATTTATTTACACATTATGTTACTAAATCTGTTCACTCAGGCAAACTCACTCCACATGATTCAGAAGTTAAAATTCTCAAACTAATTATAAGCTAGACACCCACACATTTAACCATTCCTCTGAAGACGTCAATGTGAAGATGAGAAAGAGTCAGCGAACAACATATACAAGATAGCATCTCAACACTTAGTCATAAATGGCTCAGCATGGAAACCTTAAAGTGTGCAATAATCTATTTAGTTCCATTTGCACCTACATGCTCAAACCATGCCATAGTAGAACCACTGTTGGTTCCTTGAGAAACCTTTCAAATGGGTGGTTTTAACTAATTTTTTCACCATTGGAAGTCTTTACTGGTTTTGCTCAGAAGAACCAACTATCAAGACAGAATGCACTGAACTAGATAAGTACAAATTCAAGCGTTTACCTGAACCTGATAACTTTACAGGAGATGGAAAAAAGATACTTTACTTTTAATGGAACCTGAATTTTTTCCAAGTAATTTTGGGTCATTTCTTGTGGTCCATACTTCATGAAATTTACAAACAATACAAAGGGCAAAAGGCATTTTCAAATTATGTCAAAAACAGAAATATGACAAAAATGGAGAAACGAGGTTTTGTTCCGACAGTTGCATTTTATTTATGGGGCCTCAGTATCAGGAATTCATTGTCTCTCTTTGACCTGTGCCCTGAATGTTGTTTACTTTTACTGCTCATAACTGGCTATTATCCCAAAGATAAAAGCAACCTATCAAAGAAGTAATTATGGTCAGATGTTAGTATCAGCTGAGAGCCATAGGTCACCTGTGGATGTTTGAACAGGGCATCCTGGGTTTTACTTCACCTTGATTATTAATGTAAGTTACATTATTTGTCATATAAACTGAAGCCTTTGGCATGCACTGCGTATAAGACATATGACTGTCATAACAAAACCTCTTATCACTGAAAGGGTAACTTTATAGGACAAAGAAAACATTTTACAAACTGTGCAAAACGCAGATACTGGCATTTCATTCATTTAACATCCAGTCAAAATGGCCATTAAATACAAGCTATTAATTTTCCCAGCATCAGAAAAAAAGACAGAAGCCTCAATAACTAAATATAATATTAATATTTTCAGTACTTTTGTGTCCACACTTTATTACAGCTTCTGTTCTTTCTAGGAGACTCACTTTCAGTTTTTCACATAAATCTGATTGGGTATTTTTCCACATCTCTGAAATTCAGTCTTAGAAGCTGATTGCATTTCTCACAGTCCAAATAATTCCAACCACATTCAGTGATGTCGAGGTCTGGACTCTAGGGTGGTCAGTCCATTGTTCAGCTTCTTTGTCTGATGTGTCCGTCTCCTTTTCTTAGTGAGGCTTTTTGACAGCTACACATCCTTTCAGACCCACAGCGCTGGGTTATTTTTTCAGATCTAAAGCATCTTGATTTTCTCCTCTCTCTCAAAGATGAAAGCTTTAAGTGCTGTTTATCTGATGGAGACAATTTTCATGGCCTATCAGGTCCTGTATGGATATTAGAAGTTTCATTTTCTCTGTAGTTTTAAATCTTTTTTTCCCTCTATATAAACAAGAGCCTGGTAGCTAATCTCAGAATTTAATGGCTGTTTTTACAGTAAATTAAATCAAATGTTTGCACTATATTGTATCTTCATGTCCAGATTATTTGGTCTGTTTATCATGAAATCTTCAAACAATGTAAAGGGCGATTGCCTTGTTCAAATGGTGCGAAACGAAAAACAAAAACTGGAAAAAATGGAAAACTGATTTTGAGATTTTGATGATATTCTGATATGACAGCAATGAGTAATCCTTGTAATCCAAAGTCCCATGCACTGGTGTTTTCCGTCTCTAGAACACTACATTCAGCTAACAAATAGCTTGATAACTAGCTTATGAGTTGAGTCAGGTGTGCCATGAGCAAGGAAAACACCAAAAGGTGAAGAGTAATCTAGGACTAAGATCAGAAAATGCTGACCTAGATAAGATCATAAAGCTAATCTCCCAAAGAGCAAAATACAGTTTATGATACTGTCGCAATCTACCTTTAAAACCTACATGCAAGCACTATCACCTCACTAGAGCTGCACAGTACATTGTTCCCAGTACTGATATTGTAAAAGGCTGCAATATACAAAGAAACCCACTAAACAATCACAACATTTTGTCAGTGAGAAATTAGATCTGGGACTTCAGTTTGGCCCATAAACCTTTACAGCAATGTTTGTTTCTGCTAGCACCCTTTTGAGTCCAGCAGAATGTTAGCACTAAGCTAAGGGCGATTCATGAATTTTTAACCATTCCAGATTTTCAAAATTTTTATTAATTTATTTATTTATTTTGTTTTTTTTTTTTTTTACAGTGAACAGTTTTACAGTGATTCTTACAGTAAAGAATTTCTAACCAATGGGAGAGCTTTCTTTGCAGTACCCACCTGGATAACATGGGCAAAAAAATAGATTTGGATAATTTTTTATAAGGAATTTTAAGAATTTAGCCCATTTTTTCCAAACAAAATCTAACAATGAATTTACCACAATCTGTTTTTTTTTTCTTTCAAATAAATAAATAGGCCTTCCAGATTTGTTTTTGTATCTGTGTTTTGGAAAATCTACTTTTTTGGTCACAATTATACACAATACAGACGCATTTCACAGGGAGATTCACTCGAAAGAGGTCCCGAATATTCTGTAATAACTCTCGAAGAAACAAAGCAATCTGAACAAAACAACATGCAATGTGCTCCGAAGTATATGGAGCTTCGAACAAGCCAGGATGTCCCTGAGTCAGAGCGATGAGGTAGGTGCTGGACAGCTGTTGCGAAGTTTAATCTCTCTAATGCTTGACAACACATTCAGGAACACGGAGAGCCACATACAAATGCGTCTGGAAGAAAATGAAGACCGCTTCCAGCACAAAGATCACTACAAGCATGTAATGCAATCGATTACACACATGTCAATCGATTACACACACGTCAGTATGTAGCATATTTTTTTGGTTCAGGTACCTTCATCCTTACAGGAGTTACAACAGAATATTCAGGGCCTCTTTCGAGTGAATCTCCCTGTATAATAAAAAGACATATTAGATGCATATTATGATAAAATTCATTTTAATATTGCAAGGCATGTCACAAACACTGTGTATACCAACAAATATGCAATGTTAATATATGCAGCTCTAATCAGCCCTAACACTGTATTCAAAACTTTATGACGCATATGAGATCATAGTGAAAATCTGTTTTCACAAATTAATCCTAGGCAAAAAAATGAGGTTAGTTGGACATCAGGTCAACAACGGATAAGAGCCGAAAGACGAAATGACATTATTCAACTTAGAAACTCTCGTAGATCAGCTAATCAGAGAGAGTGTTCGAAGCTGTGTTACTTCACCTTAAGCTTTGTTGAAACTTGAAAGAAAGACTGAACTTCTAAAAGCTGCTGGAGCTGCAGCCTGACCAGGTGACGTTAGCATTACGCTCCTCTAAAAGGGAGAAAAGGAAGCAAAGTAGGCCTTTGATGTGGTAGAATAAAACCCCCTGATGCGCTTCTGTTTCTCAAAGCTGTGATCTACATCGGTCCCCTGTCTTCTTCTCCCCTTGATTGGAAATCTATGAGCACATTATGTAAGGGTTCAATTTTTCTATTGAGCCTCAGTCTCCTGCATGGAAATTGTGAAGACACTGCTGTGGAGATGAAAAGGCCAGTAAACATCTGGTGCATCGAACAACCAAAAGGAAAAAAAAAGAAAGACAATTGATTGGGTGCAGAGTTAACTAACGCGAATAGCTGTTTAAAAAATCCATGAAGGTTTCCTGTGACATTCTCCTAATGAACTATAAGGAAGACGATAACGTATAAAGGAAATGTTAAAGGAAACATTGCAATGAAGGGTCACATTAAAAATTTACATCAATTTCTCTACTTGTGAATGATGTGAATGCTCAAGTCTGAAAACAAGCCAGTACTGACAACGAACATGGCCACAGTCGAGTGCTGCCTGAGCTAAAATCCGACAACAGCTCAAAATAACTGACAACAAATAGAGATACATCAGTGCTGAAATGCTCCGCCACATTTCTTTATTACTCATGATACTGATAAAATTATGACCTTGAAGGACACAGGCACGTGCTAGGACAAGGGCAGGGCAGTGATAACAGCGGAGACAGAATGACAGGGGGAAAGAAAGAATCAGAAAGACGGGTGGGCAAAAAAGCAAAGAATGGCTCGGTAATGTGGGCCATGCGCAGGGAGGTAGAGGTTAGGATTGATGTTTGCTGACGGAGTTCAGCTTTGTACAGCTCCCTTCAAAGAGCAGTGCGAAATGGCACTGCTGCCTTTGCTGTGGTCTACAAACAAACATCAGTCGCTCTCAATCTGGGTCAACAGGACAGATGCCTTTATCTCCTCTCCAGACGTCCCAGAATCTCTTTTAGCTGATTAACCCATAACTGCATGGATGAATCCCCAACTGTTCGAGCACACTTCGAGTGATAGACCTCTGAAGTTGCGTCATGATTCTGTGATCGCAGTCGTGGCTATGCTGGGAACTCTAGGTCTAAACTATTTTTTTCATGGGAAAAATTACATTTTCGAAAAGTTACATTGCTTTGGTGGTAGTATTATATAGCTGTAGTTTGTATATAGAACTTTAGTAGTGGACTTACTTTCATGCAATGTTATTTCAATGGACAGGAGTGTCAGTCTGCTTGTAGCTTGTGTTCAGTAATATTCTGATTTGACTCCTAACAGTCTCATAATTCATAGGATCTAGTGACACTCAGGGGACAATGTTAAGTTACAACGGGTTTTCACCTTCGCATTTAGATTTGTGCAGTGAAACATCACATACACACTAGTGAATGCACACACATTAGGGGGCAGTGAACACACTGAGGGGTGGGCAGAGAGGTGTGCAGCCCCACCTACAGCAACCAGGGAGTTGTTGGGGGTTAGGTGCTTTGCTTAAGGGCACTTCAGGCACATACTGTTGGCTCTGGGGATTGAACCAGTGGTTCCACTGGTCCACTGGTTCCCCAAGCTCCAGCACATGACTGCTCCATAACATGGGATGAATCAGTTTTGGAACAATTTTGTTTATCAATGAGTCTGATAGAAACAATGTTTAAAAAATGCTATTCATTTTTTTTTCCATAGGCAAAAACTGTCTTGACCTAGAGTTTATATGGGCATGACCTTGAGTACAGAATGACATATGACTCCAGAGGTCTAAAAGCACGGGGGTTATATTTAACACAAATCTACAAACTGCTATAATACTGTAAAACTGTCAAAGTGTTTGATTGAAGATAGCAAAAAGCCCATTTTATTAGGAGCACTTACCTTATATTTCCCAATATAGGTGTACTATTACAGATGGTAGCCCATCTGTTACTGCACAATCTGTCAGAGACCCATTCATCATTGGTCAGTTTTTGATCACAGGACTGCTGTCGACTAGATATTATTTGGGTGGTAGATCATTCTCAGTACAGCAGTGACACTGACATAGTAGTGTGTTGTAATGAGTAGTGCAGGGGTGTTTTAAATAAAAACATAATTAAATAAAATTAGTTTTTTGTAAAATAATAGACTACATTAGCTGCAAAAAACAGTTTAACCTCTTCAAATGTCCCTAATATACAGTAGGTTTTTTAAAACTGCAAATTCCTTCAAGTAGACACCTGGCATATTTTTTTTGTTTTTGTTGTCCTGTCCCATTTATTGTTGTTGGGGAGGAGGTGGGAGCACGTTACATTGCAGTGCATACTGGGAACTGTAGTACAGTTCATGGTGAAATAGGCTTACATTAATAGAAAATTTAAATAATCTTGCTGGCCAAAAAGGACTGTGCCACGGGCCTGACTTGGCCTGCAAGCCTTGTGTTTGAGACATGGGGAGTAGTGTATGGTCCCAGGCACAGCAGTGTTGCTGGGGCTTTTACTCATGTTAGGTTGAGAGCAGACCACCGCACAAAAATATCCAGACAAGAGTGGCTCTGCGGTCAGAAACCGACTTTTGATGTGTTGTTGAAATTTTGTCGCTTATTTGAAAAAAATAAAGGGAGAGTGAGGTCACGGGTCACTGGTGACCAGAGGTATGCATTTAAGGATTAATGATGCTCCATTTCAGAGCTTGAGTCAGCACAGAGGATCTCAGCTCTGTCCATTTAAAAGAGGTAGAGTTTGGCACTACAAAGCCTGTTTATACACATCAACCACTGAGGCCAAGCTTTTGAAAAGAGGAGTTTCACTTTAGATCTCACTCTTAAAATTAATGTGGTTTCCCGTCAGGACTCTGTAAAAGCAGGGATTCTATAAATCAAAACAACACTAGTTATAAACGAGCTATCTACATTAGCTGTGCTTGAAATAGTATAAAATCTGACAGCTCGAGAAAGGGAGGAGATAATAGTCTCTCCCTGGAATTCAAGATTGAGCAGATACGGCCTCATTATTTCAGTGGGTTTTCGGCTTAAAAGACAAAGAAATAGCGTTTATAACACATCGCTGTAAAGCATTGCTGTACACTGGCCACTTTATTTGAAAATCTTACCTTGTTCCACCTTATTGGTAAAGACTGTAGCCCATTTGCTGATGCACAATTTTAGACATTCTCTAGATTTTCATCAGTTGTCATTTAGCTTTATATTTCTGAATGGTCGACCTCCGTCGGCCTAGCAGTGATGTAAAAACCTCCATGTTAGTCTTACTGTGCTGAGAATAGTCCACCATCCAAATAATACCTGGTCAACAGCAGTACTGACCAATGATGTATAGTATAGAGGGAGGCTGATAAACTGTGCAGTAAAGATCAGTACAAAGTAGGCTCTCATGGGCACACAATATACATGTACAAGTAAGTATGTTCTGTGAATATTTGTCCAAACCCAACTGGGCTAGTCTAAATCATGGGTCATGCTTATGTAATCAGTGTCCTCACCAGTCACAATGTTTATGTGGGCTGACAAACCCAAACAGCTTTAACAAAACTGTGATCCTCTTCACTCTCTCTGTGTTCGAAATGGAGAAATTTACAGAGAAAGCAAACAACCAAGCGATAGCTAAACTAAAAAGCATAACTGAGCTAACAAGCTGGCTCTTCTGTCTGTCTGTGTATTTGTTTGTCCGGCTGTCTGACTGTTTGTTCAGCCAGCCGCACCAGCATTCCCTGGATGCACATCCAGCAGGAAAGTGAATAAAAACCTCACCTACTTTAATATGTCACCCCATAAAAGCTGGAAAATATGGACACAATTAGGTCTGCAATGTCACCTGCATAAACACCATTTCCCTCATTTCTCCCCACTTGCATTGCTCTGTTTAGTTCTGCATCTGACTGAGGAGGGTGGGAGTTCTGGACTTGATGTCAATCAAGCATGCTCATTAGAATATTAGGCCATGCCCAGACTGTTCTCAGACTCTGTTTAATCAGTCTTTTTTAAGCTGGATATTATTTATATTGTGTTTGATGGGACCTCGAATTTAAAATATTCTGCATAAATAAAACTGACCAGTGTGTACAAGTGCAGTCAGTACTGCTGGTGGCATATCAGCTGAGTTAGTGCTGCACATCATCACCAAAGTTAAATCAAAGACTGAATCAACGGCTCAAAAAAGCATTGCTGATAGGGATATTATAGTTTGGCATGGTCCACTAGGCTGCTGCATACCGTGTTATTGAAATGTCTGAACTCTATTGGCTGACGGTGAAAATGAGTGTGTGCAAAGCGTCATTTAGAAGAAGCCCTACAGCGCGGGTGCCGGGACAGCAGCGAGATAGCTTACAGTCTGATAAGCTTTACAAGGATGATGTCAATGAGCATCACATCTGTTAGTCAGGTCTGGCTCTAAGGGAGAAAGCTCAGGATAAAAGATTCACCTCATGAGACACACACGCTCTGACGGGTCGCTGGTGTTTACACTGCCGTCTGCTCCCCCCGGGGAGTGTGATGAGTAACGTAGTGAATCCCTCTCGCTCTCGCACGCTAGCCCCTGACAGACACTCTCATAAGCCCTTTGCACTCTGTACTAGAACTCAACTCTGCTCATCCACATTTAATGCCCTTTACATAGTCAATACATTTGTATAGAAACATTTAGATGTTTAGATTTGGCCGAGATTTTAAACCATTATTTGATGATGTTTGTATGCTGAAAGAGCAGAAGGTTTCAGCACCACTGCGCTAAAATGTTTGCATTTTATTCATTTTACTGCACTTCATTTTTCTGTAATGCTAATGACCTGTCCAGCATGTTTCCTGCATTCCATCCAAAGAGCGCTGGGATGGGCTCCAGCACCCCCTGAGACTTTGGAGGAAAAGTGGTTTAGATGATGAGTGAGTGAGTGTAATGCTAATCCAGGTAGATGTAGTACCTAATTCTACATTCTATAAATGTTGATTTCTTGGCATCATCCCACTCCCACCTGCACAATTCCACCAAGTCGAGGTGGCATCCAATATCTGACATGGTTTATTCACAAATTCATTATTCTCTCCTGAAATAACAGAACAGTCATGGTCATCAGGTTCACTGTAAGTAACTTCACAACACAGCATTCTTCCCAGTAAACACAAGCATCAAACCACAGAATGGTTATTTGTGGTGTTTTGCTGGGCAGCTGTGGCCGTCGGACTGAAGGCTTAGCCATCTCTGTAAGACAAGAGAATTTGCATGTTGTTCACGTGATCGATAGCTTCCCAACTCTTTAGAATGACCTAATTCATTTTTATTGTTTTACTGTTAGCCTTTTATATTGTTTATATAATGATTTAGTGATTGCTCTACTTTATTAGGCTTTTCATTAATTTACGAGATTTCTCTTAATACATGCTTTGGCCCGCTCCCGCCTGCAGGAGTGGCTTCCCACCCGCTCCCACACACAACACTGAAAATGCGGCAAGATACTGTGGCGGGACCCTGCAGACCTCTACTACTCATTTTGAACTGCCCAGTGAACTACAGAACCCAACTTTATGCAGATGTATATAAATCAGCAGTGAATGTTGTTAATGAGTTTGTGAATTCAGTGTATAAAGACATTTAGACTGCTAAACCTGACCTGGACATGACCGAGGCATGCGCCTGAGTGCAGTTAATCCTACCTTGGACCCAAACCCTCCATTATAAATGTGCTGTGTGCTGACACGCAAGCTGCAGGCCAGTCAGAACATGCTGACTTTCTTTAGCATAAGCTATAGTAATATAACCCATCTACAGTTGGGAAGCACACCTGGATTCCACAAGTTGTATTTTGCCTGGACCCCAGCGAGTCCAATTTTTATAGCATCTATGCAATGTTTACGTGTTATAGCGTGGCATGGTTCTTGGTGCCAGACGGGCTGGTCTGAGTATTTCAGAAACTGCTGATCTACTGGGATTTTCACGTACAACCATCTCTAGGGTTTACAGAGAACGGTCAGAAAAAGCGAAAGTATCCAGTGAGCGGCAGTTGTATGGATGAAAATGTTTTGTTGATGTGAGAGGTCAGAGGAGAATGGGCAGACTGGTTCCAGATGATAGAAAGGCAACAGTAACTCAAATAAATAAACAAAATCTCTGAGGAACATTTCCAACACCTTGTTGAAAGTGTGCCATGAAGAATTAAGGCAGTTCTGAAATCTTTTACTATCTTTTACTAGCAAGGTATACCTAATAAAATGTATACACACACACACACACAATAACATTATGATTAATTAACAACAGTCCTTTCTGCTTACGCGCTCACGTTATTTCTTGTACACGAAGCAGCTGAGAATAAAGTTTACCTGAACTATTGAATCAGCTCTTCAATTAGTTAGCAATACAGTTTTTCAACCTAATCATTTAAACCGCAGACAATAATTTGGATGTGTCTGCTTTACACTCATCATCCTAACCAAATTTTAAGTCAGGCATGTTGATCTCTAAAGGAGGCCACATGTTTATTCAAGTATAGATGTATGCGGAACAGATGGGGGCGTGCGGTTTTCAACCACCAAATCACACAATGTGGAAATTATTCAATCACCGAATCACAAAAGCCCATTTTCACATTTCTGCTTTTTCTGTTGGAAGTACTCATTGCAGAGTAATGGTGCTTCTGCTAAAAGCATAACAATAACAACAGTGGCCAAGTAGAGCTTGTACAGCTTCCCCAAGTACTCACGTTTGGAGCAAAACTCACTTCAGTTTTATTGGATTCTCGGCGGACAATGAGCAGATGAAAATGGGTTTTTGCAAACAGAAGGGACGAAGTAAAAAACTTGCAGAGGGAATAAACGTCTGTGCTGCTGAATAATGTTACACTTAAGGCAGTTCCACTTCAAGGTTGGTGCTGTTCACGGACGCTTTCAGTGGAGTAGATGTTTGTTCACAGGAGCAGGTGGTTGTGGAAAGTGCACAGTATGGTTATTTTCACCTGTTCACTGCTTTATTCCTCCCTCAGTAAACATTTGCTGATGCTACCATACTTCAATAGCTGTGAAGGAATTCTTCCATGAGGAGTGTATATTATTTGTTCAGCTTGGACACCTACTTTGCTTTGTGTTTGGTGTTGTGCAACAATTCTGGACAGATCCTCAAATTTTAATCTTGGCAACTATGACAAAGATAAAGTGACATACCATTTTCCATGGTGAGTTGAAGTGATAAAAATGGCAGTATTTAAGAGATTAATAATTGTCTGTAAGGCAATAGCAGAATTTGTTTTACTCAGCGTTTCCATTTCTTGTCAAAAGAGCTTATCGGTCAGGTGATCAGGGTCCTCTCTGTGTGGAGTTTGCATGTTCTCCCTGTGTCTGCGTGGGTTTCCTCCGGGTTCTCCGGTTTCCTCCCACAGTCCAAAGACATGCAGTCAGACCAATTGGACATGCTAAATTGCCCCTAGGTGTGAGTGACTGTCTGTGTCTGTCTGTCTGCCCTGCGATGGACTGGCGACCTGTCCAGGGTGTATCCTGACTTCTGCCTGAAGACTGCTGGGATAGGCTCCAGCACACCCCCCCCCGCGACCCTGACGGAGAAGCGGCTTAGTAAATGGATGGATGGATGGATGGAACTTGTACTGGTTTAAACTCATAATGGGAATTTATATGTCTTTTTTTCAATTACAACATTATGCATTTCATTACTTTTTTTTGTCAGTAGCAGTTTGGAAAACTCGGGTTGTATTCACACGAAGCTACTGTTGTATATTAAAAGCAATGCTGGGAGCACTCACTTGAGAACACATGTCATGTGTCACACATTGCAACAATAATGACAATCTTTGTTTGCCAAACTTAGAAAAGAAGAGAAAATGTTGAATCAAAACAAACTTATAAGATAAGCCAGGTAAAATTACTGTCCATGGGAACTGGATGTATGCTACCGATGCTGCTCATAGAGATTAGGTTGATAAACACTGGGGTATTCATTTAATGTCTTGGTTCATGTGCGTTGTAAGTAGAAAGTAACACTGTGGTCTGCCTGAAGGTCCCCGAAGGACACACTGCGTATAGGGAAAACAAAACTACGCAGCGCAGGTGGGCCTCCACAAAATGGAATTGGCATTTTTGAGATGTGGACCGCCCGTTTAGCATGTAAACAGGAAACACAAGCCTGCTGTATGGCAATGTTCTCCTATACTATCATATTGAATGTCTTACAGGGCTAGCAACCAATCTGATAGTATTTATGAAGCAATATCTACTAACCCTTCCATGAAACACTGACCATCTGCTGATGCTTTAGGCAGAGTGATTCCCTGTTTGTGGTTATCTGATGGTTACTGGCTCTGAAAGGAAGGCTCATGCCATGGATATTTACATAATGCCAACTAATTTCAGGCTTTCTCCAAGGCAGGACAGTCCAGCGCTGTGCTACTCCATTTTCAGACAAAGACCCCTGACCCACCTGTCCCGAAATAGAGCAATCACTAGCAAGAGTGCAGTCTCTCACACTTCACTTTTCTAAATCATGCCAGGAAGGGAAACCGGTGTTGTTCTACAGGTCGATTCGGGTTGTTTTTAATATCCTGAACAATGCTAGGTACTGTTCACAACAATGCTCGGTGTTTGTTCCAGACGGTTTTTATGTAATCCAGGATATCATCTCCGGAAAATTAAGAATAAGTAGAATGTGAGGCTGTTTTCCCACCAGACAACCTTCTGAAAAGGTTTTATAACATGGAATTCCAAACAACCTAAAAAAAAGGCTTTTATCATGTGGAATTCCAAACAACAACAAGAAAAAAGGTTTTTATAACATGGAATTCCAAAGAACAAACTGAGAAAAGGCTTTAATAAAATGTAATTCCAAAGAATAGCCAGAGAAAAAGTTTTAGTAATAAGGTATTCCAAAAGACAACCTGAAAAAAAGTCTTTATAACATGAAATTGTCCCTCATGTCCTACGGAAGTGAACGCCATTGCTGGAATTGTTACTAATGGATAGCACTTCAAATGAGCAAAAAAAGAATCACTTTATAAACAAAAAGAACTTGCTACAAGACAAACATGTAGAACATCTATGAAAGAATGGACAGACCATATGTCAGTACCACTTCAATCAGGGAGTGGAAAATTACAGAGAGTCTGGGACACATGAGCACTGCTGGAGCTCTTTGCTTATACAACAAATCAATCACACATATGGTGGGAGGATCTAAGGTGGCTACAAAGCATAAGGGCTGCAAGTTCATTAAATGCAGATCTATTCAATTTGCGTATAAATAAATCAATGAGGAAATTAGACTGCTGGGTCATTCACAAGAGCTAATGCATGCAGATGAAACATGCAACTTATTCCATTTAAGTAACCCTAGCTGTCATTTCAAAACATAGTTTTCTCAGCCAAAATTACAGTCTTTATTCGAGCTTGACCAATATATCATTTGGCTGATATATTTATGAGGTGCTGTTTCATTGGTATTAGCTAAAATATTGCCACTAATTAGCACCTTATTTGGTCCCTTTTATGAATCTCTTCATTAGCAGAAAACATTTAACAATTTAAATTAGACAAAAGCTTCAACAACTAAACATGATAGCTGTAACAAAACAGAACTGGTCGGACGTGAGTGGTTAAAAGAGACTTTGCTAGGGTTCAATAGTCGAAAACCCACAAAGGTCAAAACCAGGACAACTAAATACAACAGACAAATCCAGGCAAACAGCCCAAAGTGGAAAAAGGCAAAAAGGCAGAGTCCAAAAATACAAGAACA
Organism: Pygocentrus nattereri; assembly: GCF_015220715.1. Taxonomy (NCBI): domain Eukaryota; kingdom Metazoa; phylum Chordata; class Actinopteri; order Characiformes; family Serrasalmidae; genus Pygocentrus; species Pygocentrus nattereri. The sequence goes on along the minus strand of NC_051231.1, from coordinate 7,249,410 downwards.
TAGTTCGGTACACAGGTAGGGCCACAACCTACACAAAATAATGCTCTGTATCTCTTGTAGGAAGAAGCAACACCTTACAAGATTCAGACACCAAACAACTTAAACTGTAACAGACAGAGGTGCAACACTAGATAGGTACATGTGGGTGACATGTGTCACCAAGAGAGTTCTGGGAAACTGAGTTCATGGATGAGGCAGGGTTGGAGGGATGCAAGTCAATATCAGTTTTTGTCAGTGTTTAGTGTGTCCACTCTTTGCCTTTTTACAGCTTTTATTCTTTTCAGGATTTAGTGTCTTAAGGTTTCTAAGAAATCTGCAGGGATATTTTTCCAAATCCCCAAAGTTCAGTCTTCGTAGTTGCTTGCATGTTCTGCTTCTGAAAATGTTCTTTTCCTTTAATTTCCCACTTCTTTATACACAGAGATGATCTTATGTCTTATCTCCTCTGAAATCTCTGCTGAAAAACAAATAACTCATCACTGCTGTCAGGACAAAACCTTGTATCTCCATTTTTCTATTTTTATATTTCCAGTTTTTGACAGTTTGAAAATGCATGTTTCTCTTTACATTGTGTGTAAATTTCATAATACATAGCCCAAATGAAATGGACCAAAATGACTTTGGAAACTGGCTCCACTGGTTTACATTGAAAAGTTTTTTGGAGGAACCATGTTTTTTTAGAGATACAAAGTTTTATTCCAAAAATTGTTATATTATAATATTATAAGTGTTATATTGGCAGTTTTGACTTGAAATTAAAGAAATTAACAGAATTTTGCACAGCACTGTAAATAAATTAATAAAAATAATAAATAAATGAATAAACAAGTGTTTAAATATTTGGAGGCCCCACTTTGAGGCTCCGCGCCCGGCGGAAAGCACATAATCAGTGCCTCTTCACAGCTGGGGGGCCGTACGCAGCTGCTTATACCACTTACCGCAATAAAGGGCCCCGTCTATTACATACTGTACCTTTAGAAATGCAGGATAGCTTCCAGCATTCATTGAGACAATAGTTCCTATAAACTGTGGCTGGTCTCTGCTTTCTGTCTCCAGTGAACAATATTTTATCTTCTGACTAAATGTTTTATTAAGGCCTCTCTCAGGACTGATCTGGTGGCTAGCATACCACTGCACATTATAAATAGTTTTAAATGTGCATCTCCAGGGATAAACAAAGTCCTATTTTAGGTGAGCTTCCATCTCACCTGGCTAATTTTGGCGGGTTGGCTTTCCAAGTTTACATACACGCCATTCTGATGCATTATTTCCGTTAAATCACTATCCCTCAGGGCCCGTCCTCCAATTACAGTCATTTAGAGTAGCCAATAATCTGACCAAGTGGGACAACAGTTAAATTTGACTGAGCTGCACTGAAAGAATGTACGATAATGCCGGGGCCTGGAAAAAAATCCAAAGTCTCCAACAATTAAACCCTGTAGAGCTAATCTGAAGTAAGGATGGTAGTTTTCTCACAAGCGGACAGCAAAATCTCTTCCTGTCCTCCTGCCAGGTTCTTAGCCATGCTTTAAGCCATGCTAAACAGCTAGAGCATGACAAAGCAGAAAAATATGCAACTGCCACATTTTTCATTGTAATTTTTTTTTTTTTACAAAAATGCACAAACCCTACATTTTTCTTGTATTTAAATTTTTCCCCTAAGGTCCACTTGCTGTTTGTGTTGTTTCATGTGCCAAAAATAATGATAATTCATTTTTAAATGACCAATGACCCTTTTCTAACTTCTCTTTATCCCTAAGAATGAAACAGGCTGTTTTTGTTACTGTGCGTTAAAGGCTGATATATGCAAATGACGTCTGTTCTGACTGGCCACTTTATATTGTGCCTCATTCAAAACGCAGTTCAGGCTAAAACAACTCCTTATATGTTCAGTGTGAATGGTAAGAGCTAAACTTATACAGGCTAAATATGAAGCACAGATATATGTGAACGCATTAGCTTTTGCAAATCTCAAAAACATTCATATGAAAATGGGCTGAACAGTTGTTGTGATGGAGATATTCAGATTTCCCAAGCCGGATTTTAAGGATTTATTACAGGCAACAAACCAAATACACAGTACCCATGTTTGGGCCATCTGGACATAAATGTAATTTGATTAAAAAAAAATCTGCAGTTTAAGCAAGGCCCTCACTAAGACAAATGGCCTAAATCCAAGTTTGATACCAGAGCAAATAGCTCGGGTCCAATCCAAGCAGCAGTAAGCTTTATCACCTGGGAAAACAGTAGATGCCTGATTGCGATCAGATCTGCAGATATCCGAATTACATAGCTCCCGCTTCCTGCACTCTGCTGCCTGCACGCTTTGGTCTTTTTCCCCCTCGTCCTCAGCGCACTCGAGACCACCAGATGTGGCGGAAATTCACCTGAGAACGTTTTATGTAAAAGGAATCAACAAAGCCAGTGAAGAGAAGACCATTATTTTGCTTTGTGACCGACTCAAGTGTGGGAGACGACAGATTGATAGATAAAGGCTTTCTGGTGCAGGTGGAGGCCTGTCTGAGAACCTTTGAACTCTGGCTTTTTGGCAGGTCAGACAGGCAGAGGGGAAGATGACTGGTGGTGGAGCACAACATCTGTTGTGTATCGACCTCCAGGGACCTCTGTCTGCACAACTACTGTCTCTATGTTGTGTTCCACCTGATTTAAATCTCTATTAAATCTGTAAGAATATGAAAGTAGGTATTGCTAAGATGAAACCAGGTTGGCCATTAATGCAGAGCAGGGCTGCACAATATGGACATAAAATCACGATGATGATACGAGAAGCAACAGATTATTAATTATTACAAATTATTATTTAAATTATTGATCTAACTGAAATTTTTGCACCTAACCGTAACGCGAAACCAGAAAACACCTCAAGGCCTAGGAGACGATGCTTATACCATTATCTTAATGCTAATACCAATGTCAATGGAAAAACAAATGCCACTGCTAATAATAATGCAAAAGATGGTGCTAATGCTAATGGCTAAGCTAATGCTAATTGCAAGACAAGAGAGAGTGGCGACAAAAAAAAAAAAAAAAACCAAAAAAAAAACCCAAATGGGCAGGTGCAAGACTACGCCTAGAAAGTCTGTGAGAGTGAGATTTAAATACAGTCCTGGTAACAAGGGACAGCGCTGGACATGCCCAATCAAGCTACATAAATAAATGCATCATTTTTAATATAGGCCTTCAAAAACTAATAAATATATATTTAACTCCTTAATGATAGTGCAGATTTGTTGTGACAGTTGCCATCACTGCTTTATACATTTTATCATACGGTCTATGCATTTTACTCAACAATGAGAGTGAGAACAGTTATTATGTTTTAAGCTGTTTTACAGGTTAGTAGTTTAGGATAGAGGAGTTTGAGCTCTGCACATGTTTATCTTATAAACGGTTAGACTGTTTAGCTCAACGGTCGAGTTCCTTGTTCTCCAATTGGGTGAATACGGTTTAAACCCACAGGAGGAAAACAGTTGTTGAGCTTCTAATGCTAAGTTCCTTCAAATCTAATCATAAATTAATACACGTTTACATAGCCACATGAACTGTAATGTGAATGTGTGTGCACTTAAAATATCGCAATTCATCCAACAATAAAGGCAGCATGGTTCTTGTTTTATATAGTAACAGAAAATGCAGCAACACACAGAAATCTCTAATACATGCTGACAGTTATAGGAGACAAAGGCAAACTGAATATATCAGACAATGCATCGCCAACTAACAGATCAAAATGAGCAGCTTTTGTTTTTTATTTGTGCTTGTTTTTATTAGCAGTGCACTTGTTAGTTAATAGTAACTAAATGCATTAGTGTTAGAGCTTTCTGACCATACAGACATCTGACCATGCAGAAATTTGGGCGACCAGCTCAAATTACATTTTGTTGCTTTTGAGTGAAAATAAGTGAACACAACCTCTACAGAGAACAGACTAATGCACATTTTAATATGCAATATACTGTTTATTTGCTGAATTTAATGTACTGGAGATTGGACTGTGCAAAAGTTAAGGCACATTTTCTATGTTCTATTTTTTCCCAGTATGGCAAACTCAGCTAATAACTGGAAACTGTGTATAAAAAATAGCAAAAAGCTAAGTTTAAGTTTATTCACTGTAGAGGATGTTGTTACTTTCACTTATTTTAAGCAAAACATGCAATATAAGTGAGGGTGTTCAAACTTTTACATACGACTGTACATGTCGAAATGTTAGCTAGCTAGCATAGATGATTGACTGATTGACAGTTACGCTGTGATTATTGCTCAGTAACAGAGGGACGCAGAGCCAGAAGCATTTCATCAACACAGTATGAGCCACCAAGAAAAAAGCCCCCTAAAACGGTCTTGGTCTGGGTAAATATATAAAATTAGCTGTTATTGTTTTAGAATAAACATTAAAGAGGTTGATTAAACAGATTGTGCAGATTAAAAACCATCAACAACATTAAAGCTATTCTCTCATTAATCAGTGGATTACATGGGGAGAATCTAATGTCAGTCTACCTCTAAGAGCAATTCATGATTATTTCCTTTAAACTGAACAACAAAATATTTTATTTCTGTATATATAAGCATGAATTCAGAATGCTTTAAATGCATCAGTCCAGTCTCCCTGCAGTGTGCAACTGAAACATAACAACATCTGCCATGATGATTGCTCCAATGGGAGCTCCAGCTGTTGCTCTGTGTTTGTAAAAGGGCGTCGATAGAAATCAATATCTTGTTTTCCCTCATCAGAGGGTCCCACAAGTGGCTGCATGAGAAACAATAGAGTTGGCCTCTTTTCCACTGGCTTCTGGCCCTGTCGATATCAGCCTGGCCATTGTGAACTATGGCCAGTCACTAAACTAACTGAACACATGCCAAGGAGGCACGTGGCTTCTCTCCTTCACCCCTGTGGTTACCTTCAAGCCCCAGCCTGCACCTCACCTCTGCCTGAAGTACAGTTAAAGAAATCAGGTCTGACGCACAGGTACCTTTAATACTACAGAAAGGACTGAGATCACACTGGAATAAATGTAATCCTGGTGCTTCTTACCAGAACCAGATGGCGTTTTCTGTGTGTGTTTTATGCAAAGTTTAATGTAAAGAATATGACAGTAAAATTGGATCATTCCAACAAGAAAAATCTTGAATATTATGCTAGAAGCAACCGAAATGATTCTATTACACATTTACACTAACAGGTTAGACTGATGTATACAGAATAAATAAAATATTTAAAGACCTCCTGCCTTCAAGCAGGAGTATCACACCGTACCTGTGTTTACAGGGCTTTACATTCCCTGTTCTTTGTTTAATAATCCAACTGTCACAAACCTATGACTAGGTTCTTAAAGTTATGATTGTGGAACTGGGGTCACCAAAGGCCAAACAGAAGACAATGAGGAGCACTTTTCAATAGGAATGCACTTCTCCGTGGCTGAGCTAGCCTTAGTGAGCTCATTAGCCAACCTTATAATAGAACAATATAACTATAATATTATAATAGAGTCTACGCCAACCTTATAATAGAACAACCCTTAAGACATCACTGAGGATTGGGGAAATTTTGAGGGCAGGTTCACAAAGGCAGGTTAATATCAGAACTGAAATGGAAGTATATACTGTCAATAAGGATGTGCTCAAAGATTCCACTGTTAGCACAAATGCCAACTTTATAATGTTTTGTTATGTTAACAATATTGATGTTTGGTTAACGTGAATTTCACATTATTTAAGTTCAAGTTCAGTAAAAACACTAATCACTCAATACATCCTCATTCTTGTTCACTAACATGTACAACATGTACAACTAGACTGTTTAAATCAGAGAATCTATTTCCAAAACACAATTTCAGATACTGTTTACTCAACATATTATATCAATATGTGCATTTTTTGTAAATGTAGGCATTGATTCTAGTCTCCTATGGGAATTTAGGACCCTGGAAAGACAGGGCACTGGGAACATGGCCATGAAGAACAAAGGGTCCTGAAAACACAAGCCTGATTCACAGAAATTTCAATGAGCATAGATGACCCCTTAACAAACAGACAGTTTGAGGCAAGTATGCAATGGTTTAATTACTAATACTAACTGGTGTAATCTTTCCTTACTTGTTAGCTATATTAGCTTTGTAGCTCCACTGCAGAACAAGGAAAGCAAACTCCAGACACCGAACATGTCTTGGCTGATTGACTACCACTGGGTTAAGGAGGAAAATGTGTAAATAAGATTTTTTGCCAAACAACCACTTTAACGCTGACTATCCCTATTATGTCTGGAAACAATGGACAATTATTTTAAAAGAGAAGGAAAGGAGAAAGCTCAGTGATGAAGAGCCCATGACAAATAATGACGCTGTCGTTAAGAGTTTTCACTACTAAATTTACACCCTGAGTCACCCATACCGGTAAAGGAGGAGTGCTTGAAACATCGGTCAACATAAAAACAATGGTCAGTCACATCGTGTTTCCCTGAACTCGTCACAAATCCATAGAACAGCCAAACCCACTCCCATTTGGCACAATCCACCCAGTTCACACCCTCTTCAAAAGGCCAGGCCACTGAAAATAGCCTTCTTTTGGGTACTAGCTTCCACGCTTTATGGCTTCAAGGAATACTCCAATGATTTTCAGCTTACTGTCTGCTGCTTCTGTTTCATACAATTGATTACCACAGATAATAACTTAGAAAGAGAACAGAAACGCTATTGACATAAAGGTCACTTATAATAGAAGACAACAGGCAGATGCTGCAACATCTTCCCTTTGGCTTCTACAATAAGTATGCTTTCATTAAGGTTAAAAAAAGTAATATTGTATTCAAATACAATATTCAATTCAATACAAATCTGAAAATGAACATTACAGCAGTGTATTCAAGACATTTTTAACACATAAAATATCAAAAAAATCAATCCAAAACGAATCCGGACTTCAGAATCTAAAATGACATCATGTATCATTACACCCCCACATTTGGGTCACTGGATTTACTGTTATTTTCTAAACACAGGAAAATTATTGTCCATACTAATCAATCAAATACTACAAATGTGGCATACATAGAGCTGAAAAATGATGGAGTATTCCTTTAAGAAAAGAACCAGACTGAGGAAAGAAAAATTGCCTTCAAGCAGATTCCAAAGGCGTTTATGTTTGGACATGCTCGATGTGCTCTTAAAGCCAGCCGCAAGTTCGAGGCCTATGATTTTTCATTATCAAACCCATTTGTACATCACATCAGGCCCATTGTTGTCTGTGCTGGCTAGAAAAGAAAAAAAAAAGTCCTCTCTGAATGTCTGCACACGTAAAAAAACATCTGCCCATATGTCCCTGCTGACAATGACAGAGCATGTAAATCATAAAAGTCTGTAATTACTTCCAATTGTTGGTCGTCTCCATCAGGCTGGACCAGCCATTGTGGAATTTATGCTTTGCTTTTCTGCTTGCAGCACAGCTTCAAAGCCCCTGGTAGATCAGTGACATAATGCAGACATAAAACATGACTATGAGAAACACGCCATGATGAGAATGGAGATCCTTGTCAGATGGTAGTGGTACATGAACCACAGCATAAGATTTAGTCCGAGAAAGCGTATGACAAACATAGATAGGTGAGCTTTTGCTGTAAACCAAGTGACCCTTATTTCCCCTATTACAATGTATCATAATCACGACCGTATCCTTATTTCCAATCATATAAACCAATTTCCCAACCTTGCTCATGTAGATCTACCTTCTTGCAGATTTAGTTCCAACCCTAATCTAGACCACTTGATCCATATAATTATTGCTTGATTAGTCCTTAATTAGCTGAAGGAAAAGTTGTAGATTTGGGTTAAATGTGAAACCTGCAGGACAGTAGATCTCAAGGAGGGGTGGTATATAAGGAGGGGTGGTATGTACACATATATATATATATATATATACCAACCCTCCTTGAGATCTACTGTCCTGCAGGTTTCACATTTAACCCAAATCTACAACTTTTCCTTCAGCTAATTAAGGACTAATATAAATAATAAATAGTGATTTTATGGATGTTAGTGTTTGTTTGACCATTTTCAAACTTCCTTGAGGAAGTCCAGTATTATATGTAGTTAAAAAGCAGCTCCTGGTTTGACCAATCAGTGCTCAGTAAATTGAGCTCATTATGTAATTGATGATATTAACAAGTCTCTGTGGCGGCTGTGAAGGTGTCAAGGAAAAATATGGACCCAAGAAATTCTTGTTACATTTTATTGTTTTTGTTTATTTGAATTATGAATATGACTTTATTCTAATGTATATTGTGATAAACTCACTCCTGAGGTAAATTCTTTAAAAATTTGCTTAGATGCCTAAAACTTTCGCACACTACTGTAACTACCTTTTAATGGGTGATGAATACTGTTTTATTATAATATTATAAAGAAAATAAATGCCTTGAGACCTTACAGGTGTGTTTCATGTCAAGTCTCTCTCTTTTGTATATCAAAGTATTCCACTGGCCTAGAGATGTAACTGAGATAAGAGCACTGGATGCACCTCAGTGCAGCCAAGGAATACATCTACAGCACGTCATCTGGAACAAAAACCTCTTGATTGAGCTTGAACTTTAAGATGAAAGTAATTTGCACCTCTAGAGTTTAAATAACTCTTTACTACAGAAGCATTAGGAAAATTCAGTGCTCTTACAAGGTTAATGCAAATATGTAATCAAAAGGCAGCTAGCTGCTGGAGAAAAACACGCTGGTGGTGGTTTTGAGGACACACTGTAGGCTCAAGAGCAATACACAGCCAGTCACTTTGAATGAAGAGGAGCAAAGTAATATTCAACATTTCTCTTATGCTTAAAAGCCCCAAATGTCTTTCTTCTATTAATACTTTGAGATTATGTGCCATTTAGTAAACGGCACTGGAAAAATAGACACGAGGAGAAATAGGCTTGCAAATTGCCTGACCTTTGGGAAAATTACAACTCAACATGTGTCACCTAAGAACCAATGCACTGGGAGCCATTTTCTGCAGGATATGGAGAATAAAGCTAGCAAACAGAGCAATCATGCTCTGTGTTTTCCCTCCAGACATCCTCAGGTTTCCTGCTTTATTATTCCCCCTCAGACTATAAAAGCAGCACAAGAAGATGGACATAAAGGTTAAGGAGATGTATGTATTTAGTAGAGGAACTGATTGAAGAAAATCGGAACAAGAGATAATGCCCCTCTAATGATGCCAGCTTTCCTACGTAACTAAAGGGATGAAAATGTGTGGCGCAAGTGAACGAGTCTATGATTACTCCGTTCTAAATCCACGGTCACACATAAAGGTTTCAGCACCCCCAAAGAAATTCCATGTTTTGTTGATTTTCTATATACAATTAGTATCTAATCCAGGGGTTGGCAACATGCAGCTCTGGAGCCACATGCAACTCTTTTACTGCCCTGTTGTGGCTGAATTAGCAGAATTAGACTTTTAGGTAAAAATAAAATATTCCTCCTTTGCAGTAAAATAAAGCTCTGCTGATCGTTTTAACACTGCTAATTCACCCTTTAACCCTGAAGATCAGTGCGCAGACTATGCTGATCACCCTAGAAACACAGACAACACTGTCACCTTGCTAGTAGCGAAAAGTCAAAGAGAAAGATTTAAGACAAACATTAATAATTTGGAAATGAATGGACTGGTTTGTATTTATTAGCAATCAAACTGGTTTCCTGATACCTTTAAAATGCAATAAGATACAAACACTAAAAAGTCATGAGGCTGAAGTCACTTCTCATTCACCAGCTTCTTGATCAAATGTTTCCGTTCCACCTTAAATGGTACAGCAGTTAAATGAGAAAATTTGAAAAAGAAGGTGGCAGATGAGAAGCTGATTTCAGCCTCGTAAAAAAAGTCCAGTGTTGAGAAACATTTTACAAGAAACTGTTCCACTTTTGAGGAAAAGTTTCCTGCCGGAGATGCGAGAAAAGTACCTGAAGTACAGCGTAAAAAAGTGGAAAGTGAGTCTGCATTTTGTTTATTTTTTTAGCCTATACTATTACATTAGCACTACTTACTGAGATATATTTACAACCAAGACGGTAAAACGTTATTTCAACAGATGGACATAAAATGCTGTGGCTACCAGGGTGGATTGATTTATGCTGAAAGGATGTCTCTTCTTAACATTTGTGCTGCCGACCTCTGACCTAACCTAACATTCACTAACCTAACAGTGACCTGAGCCTCAAGCCAAAAGAGGGCCATCAAAATGAAATGTCACAAAAGAATAAAAAGAAATGTGTCTTGCCCACAGCTCAGCGTTCAAATCCATCAGAAACTTCTTGGACTAAGTGGGATGTACTTTATGCACTGGTTTCACAATAGTTTCAAAAGCTTCCTCACACTTACGTTGATGTCCAGGCTGCAGAGACTGAGAGAGTCCACATCTCTCTTTCTTTGCTTCCTCTTCTTCTGTGAAGACAAAACCACATATGAGAAACATTAGCATGCAGTAATGAAATTGACATATTCCCCCTAAATAGACAAGCATAATAAAAGTGAAAAAAGAATGATGTATTCTAGGTAAACACAGTTCATATAGTACACTAGCACAAAACTGCATCTAAGCTGAGAAGCCCCACATAAGAGCCCTAAAGACCAGCAACTGTCACCTATGCAGTTTCTTTACTTTGTAACCTCTTCAACTCCTTGAGACCACCAGTGGCTCCAAAACGCACTCATAATGTCATATTCTTCATAACTTTCATATTTTATAAGCTACATTGAAAAGGTGGGTGTTGTATGAGGCTGCAACTGTCTTCTTTCCAGTCAAATTGATGGTGATGTCATTTTAAATCCTTATAATAAAAGAAGCTGAACTGAGAAGCTGATCCATTTTTCCAAAAATCTGGACTATAAATTATAAACAGATGGCGTCTCTTCAGTGATAAACTCTATTTCTTTTTAAAAATACAGAGCGCATCTAAGATTTTTGGCTTTTATCAGTAAATTGTACGCATATAGCAATATGTGTGTTCATAAAACATATTTTCTGTTCATTTGAGGGGAACTTTTACAAAAACGTACATTTAATTCAAAAACAAAAATAACCTTGAGAATAAGGACGCTTCCCACATCTCTCTGCTGTGATCAGTTGCATTTATGCACATTCATTATATTCATTTTATTACTGTCGCGCAAGCAAAGAAGAGGTGGCACAGAACTGCCCACCCAACAACAAGAGGTACTGATTTCACTTTTCAAGTGAACAAGAAGATAAACAATTACTAGCCAAAGCTGCTAGCTAGGTTAAACATCACACAGTTACATCCCAAAGTGGCTACTTACAGAAAGATGGACAATTAAACACCATAACTGGAGTGAGGTATACAAATGAGCAAACAAGTCACCACAGTCCTTTCTAAAGGTCAATTTTACATGAAACAGGAAAGCTTTTTAGCCATTTTGTACCATTCAATTTCTATTGGAATTCATTGAATACACCTTCTTATATCCAAATACCTACACTTTTTGTCCATTTTATCAGGTCTATTTAAAATACAGGTACACTTTATAGTTCAACAATTACAGACTGTAGTCCATCTGTTTCTCTGTATACTTTGTTAGCCCCCTTTCACCCTGTTCCTCATCGGTCAGGGCCCCAATTTGGGTGGTACGTCATTCTCAGCACTGCAGTGACACTGATTTGGTGGTAGTGCCAGTAAGAGTGGGTCAGACACAGTCCTGAAGAGCAGGGTTAATGAGGGCCAAAACAGTATGGAGAGAAACAGATGGACTACAGTCTGTAATTGTAGAACTACAAAGTGCACCTATATGATAGGTAAAGCTGATAAAATGGACAATGAGTGTAGGTAAAAGGTATACTTAATGTAGTGGCCAATCAGTGTAAACGTACTGCGCAAAAGACTTATGCACATTATTTAAAATCATTTATCTTGTCAACACATGTGATTGTGCCTGAAAAAACACTGTATCTTTATGATAAATACAAAGAAGTATATTTTACAACCCTGAGGCGCTTAGGAACCAATCACATACCAAATGAAAGAGGGAGTCAAAGTCATTTGCGTTCTTCACTTCAATAAGAGTGAATCCGTTGTAACTTTGCAAGGTGATTTTCATCAGCAGTGAACCTCCAACAGTTTGGAGCGTTCATCATTGGTTCCACAACACTAGATGATCTCCGAAATTGCACTGAAAGAGCAGTGAGTGCAGTGACACCTGACATGCTCAGTCGAGTATGGGATGAATTCAACTATGGCGTTGATGTTGTCCGTACAGCTGGAGGAGGTTCATATTAGGCACTTTATGCTCACTTAAACCATTTACACTTTTCTGCATTGTTCTGTACTGATTTACAAGTGAAATAAATCACTTTGAAATCAGATGAATCTATATACAGTAACTGTGTATTAAAATGTGCACAAGTGTTTTCTCTGTGTGTAATTGATCCAGTTCACAGTTCATTTAAGATAAGTACCTAAAAGTAGGCTATCATGCTCAAACTACCACCCCACAGCATAGTTCCATGTCGACTCCTGAACCCTGACACACTGTATCTTGTTTTTATGAACAAAATAAATACTTCTGATTTAAATTTTACTCCACCACAGACAAAAGGACTTTTTCTGTAACATTTATGATAAGACGGCACAGCCCACAGCCAGCATGTCTGAAGTTGCAATAGCTACTCAGCGTGTTATGTAACAGGAGCAAGCTGACAGTTGTGTAAATGGACCTCAGCAAACACTGACACATTTAAACTGGGGCAAAAAAACACATTCCAAAACAGACAAGCATGTCTCCATTTCCGAGCCTACTTAAGAAGGCGCTTATCGCAGCTAACTAAAACACACATTGGGCTTGAGTTCATTCCAACTTGCAGCAGTAGAATAAGCACTCCCTGGGAGCTCATAAAACTGCAAAAGCTTCAGGCTATATGCTCAAAAATGATGTGTTAACTAATAACACACTTTCTGTGTCATCACCGCTTTAGCACATTTGACCACAGTAAATGAGAACACAGTTATGTGTTCGATACCATCAGAAGATATTGTCAGGCTTAGGAGTTACACAAATACACTTTGCATTGTTTTAAGTCACAGATTTCACCAGCAATAACAAGCATGGTGCAATTTAGTAAAATACAGCAAGAAATTCTGTGAGAAGTGCAGATTCTCTATGTTCAATCCATACAGCATTAAGGAAATAATCCATTATGATTTGGATTAGATGAAAAGTTGATCAATGTGCGTACAGTCTTGCAGAAACGGTAACAACTTTCTTTTTATTTTTTGTCATTGTCATTTTTTGGACATCAAAACAATCGAAGGTAATTCATTATGTAACGTACTATGTAATTAAATAAAGGGTTTAATGGTTGAAATGCATTATTCAATTCACTATGATAAAGTACATTCGATATATTTTTTGATACAGTAAAATAAGGAGCGGCAGCAAGATTAACAATCATGAATATGGCCTGACTTTGGAATCACTGTTGGTTGCTTAAGTGTTGGTAGGCCTTTGCTCTAGTATTCCAGGTGTCTGCTAGCATGTTGCAAGGCCACTGCTATGGTATCTTAACTGATTTCTAAGGTACTGGTAGGCCATTGCTATGTTATCCCAGGTGGTTGCTAAGGCGTTGCTAGGCCATTTCTATGTTATCCCAGCTGATTTCTAAGGTACTGCTAGGCCGTCGCAAGGAATCCTTGGTGGTTGCTAAAGTGTTGCTAGGCAATCCCTGTGGTATCCTAGGTAGTTGCTAAGATGTTGCTATGCCACTGGGGTAGCGTGTGAGATTTGAGGCATCATTTGTAACAGATGTCACCACTCCGTCCCATGGGAACGAATCGTGTTTGAACAAACCCCTGTACAAAAATCATACATGGTCCCAAAAGCACAAGCGCACTATTATAGTATTATAATATACTACTATACCATTATATATAGTCTCTATGATCTTTAACAGTTTTGTGGTTCTAGCCACAGAAGAAGAAAGAAGAAGAAAAAAGAAAACTAAGAACCCCTTTAAACCTCAGGCTTATGACACACTAAGGCTTATTATTCAGTAACTGCAGTTACATCAAAGCAAATTTGCTGAGCCATTCTTAGATTATAGAAATGTGTAATAAAACATTGGGCCCACTGGTAGGCCCTGGCCTTTTAAGGGATTCATAATATTTTATACAAGCATACCTACACATTTCTGCTACAAAAGAAAATCTATTTTGCAAATTTATTTACGGATTGTAACAGAGTTGCAACAGTCTTTGAAAAGTCAGCCAAAAATGAAAAAAAACAACATTTATTTATTTGGCCTCATGAAGTACATGTGTAAACAAGTAAATGCATGAATAGAAATATAAAAGACACACATCAGTTGTTTTTTGTAGCAATAATCTGATTAAATAAAACAATAATAAGCCCAGAAAAGACTGGCATGCCCACTCTACATAGAGGAAGGGATCTGCCCCAGGTAGAGAAGTTTAAGTATTTCAGGGTCTCGTTCACGAGTGATAGGGAGGGGGAACGGGAAATCGGCCACAGGCTGGGGGAGGCAGCAGCAGTAATTCGGTCGCTGTACTGGACTCTAGTGGTGAAGAGGGAGCTGAGCCATAAGGCTGTTCACCAGTTGGTCTACATCCCAACCCTCACCTGTGGTCATGAGCTGAGGGTAATTAAATTTTTTTTTTCCTTTTTTTTCCCCCCGATTTTCTCCCCAATTTAGTCGTATCCAAATTCCGCCCGCTAGTTAGGACTCCCCCAATCACACGATGCTATCAACGCTAGGAGGGTGATGGCTAACACAGTCTACCTCTGAGACCTGTGAAACCAGCCACCGCGTCTTTTCGAACTGCTGCTCATGCAACGTCACGGGACAGCGAACGCGCTGGGAGGAAAGCGCCAACCGCCCGATCTGTTACATCAGCTAACAGACACCTGCGCTGACTAGCATCGCGTTGAGTGATGGGAGGAGAAGAAGAGGCCATCCTACCCACCCAGAGAGAGCGAGGACAATTGTGCTCTCTTGGACTCCCGGCTACGGATGGCTGTAGCATCACCAGGGATCGAACTTGCGATCTCCTGATGATAGGGCCAACGCTTAGATGGTTGCGCCTCTCGGGAGCCCTACTGAGCTGAGGGTAATGACCGAAAGAATACGATTTTGGATGCAAAAGACAGAAATGGGCTTTCTTTGTAGGATGAAAGGCTACACTCGATAGGGTGAGGAGCTCGGTCATCCAGGAGAAGCTCAAAATAGAGCCACCACTCGTTCACATTGAGAGGACCCAGTTGAGGTGGTTTGTGCATCTGATCAGGATGCCACCTGTTTACCAGGCCTACTGGGACAAGACAGCAAAGTCGTCCTAGGACCTGCTGGACAGATTAACTTGGAAGCAGCTCAGGGTCCCCCACACTGAGGGAGGAAGTCTTGGTGGGACAGAGTCATCTGGGATCCTATGCTCTCCTTACTGCTACTGTAACCCCAGCTAGATCAAGAGGTTTAAGATGATGATGATGATGATGATGATGATGATGATGATGATAATAATAATAATAATAAGCTCTTACTGATGTGAATTGCACCCTAAAAAATTTGTACGGTCACTCAGAAAAAAACTGCAATCTTTTGTTCACTGTTGGAAAACACAGAAGCACACAGAAAGCTGAGATTCTGTATGCTGATACATCTTACTGTGGCCAGTGTGAGCTCCACTGGAGGCAGATTTAAACAAGTTAAATGGGCCATTAATACATTATCACAATGGACCGAGGGCAAAGCCTAGTAACATTTAGGAAGCTTTATGTATAAGAGTGTAGTTATAAAGTCATTCAGGGTGGTTACGAATATAATATGTTAATCCATTTTCAGTTTATTGAAGCATTTAACAATAGAAAAGTCTAATATTTTACAATAATTGTGCTCTGTATTGTACCAATCTAATACAATATTCACAAGCCAATATGAAAGCCTCCCGTTAAAACACTAGCCACAAGATAACATGGTAGTCTTGTTACAGCAATACGATATGATACACAGTGATACAATCCAATACAACATGTTGTATTATTACATTAGCAAATTACATATTTAATTAGGTAATTACACTTGAAATGTAAAAGAAAAGTTCGTAACTCTCAATGCTCAGGGGTTAAAACGTCTGTTTTAAGAGTGCATAAATGTACATTGACTGGGCATAATGGAACATTCCAAAACACTGGGCTTATCAAAACCATAATGTGTCTGTATTTGTGGTAACATTTGACTGTAAATTTAATGATGGATCATCTTTATGGCCTACTTCACTATTGCAGAAGCAAAACCAGTTGCCGTACAGATTACAGTTAATAGAGCAGTTTGTTAAAATTGATACCATCCGCTGTTTCCCTTTGCTATACAGCACAGTGGTCTAGAGTGCTATTGTTGCTCCATAACTGTTTATTCTCCATGACAACCAGCATTTCCCAGCGCTGAATTTCTGCATCCTGCTACCGCTCTGGCCCAACGGCTACACAGAGGTCAGCCTGAGGAGTAAAACAATGGCACACGTGAAGCATGGAGAGTCGGTCTGGTGCCAATGACCTAAGCACAACCCCCCCTATAGTATACATTCACAGGTATGGTCTTGACATAAACAGCACTTTGCCATAATGGCAGGAAATCCATGATCCAGCGCTCGCATCCAACAACAACACATTCATATTGTGACCAGTTTAGATGTATGAACGCTAGGCTTGCAGAGACCTATAATAAGGTCATGCCATTATCAATGTCTTTTTGGGTGTGAAGATTGTGGTGTTAGACCACGAAAAGGGTACGGGTTCACGTCTTTTCGGTTCACCTACATAGGACGGGAAACTTTACTGGTGCATGAAAGGTCTGCAGGAGATAAGCAGGTCTACAGAAGACCTGCCACCTTCTCACTGAAAGAAAAAGCTGCACCATACTCAAAATGAAACCATGTCGAGGTTTTAGGGATCACACTCATCAAAGAGTTAGCAAACCAAGACCGTTAACTTGTGTGGGAGAGAATCAGTGATTACTCAGCATAAGTGAGAGTGAAGCGGTAAGGCTGACATTAAGCCACAGTAAAACTCCTTGTGTATGACACTGACAATGCTAGAATAACTACAGAGATAAAGCAATTTTCTGAAGAGATTATATAAAGGAAATGCATCTGCTTAAGGAACAGGAAACTAAATGGAAAAACAGGAGTTTCCAGAATTGGAATTTAAAAGATACAGACAAAATGGGACTCTTAACAACCTTAAGACCACCTGTGGCTCCAAAACACACTTTGTCATATTCTTCATAACTTTCATATTTCATAAGCTACATTCAAAAGGTGGGTATCGTATGAGGCTGTAACTCTTCTTTCCAGTCAAATAGATGGTGATGTCATTTTAAACCCTTATAATAAAAGAAGCTGAACTCTGCTGAAAGTCGACCCATTTTTCCACAAATCTGGGCTATAAACTATAAACAGATGGCGTCTCTTCAGTGATCTGCTCTGTAAAAATTATTTTTATAAAATAATACAAAGGGCGTCTAGGATTTTTGGCTTTCAGCAGTAAGTTGTAAGCATATAATAATATGTGTGATCATAAAACACATTCTGTTAATTTGAGGGGAGATTTTATAAAATATAAAATAAATAAAATAAAGATTTACAGTTATTTCATGCAGTTACTGAATAATTTGCCTTATGATTTGGTCACTTAAATTCAGATGGACAAACCACAACATACCCTGGAGAATAAGAGGTTAAATCTGTGGGAAAATCAAGCTCATTTCATGCCTACATAGGCAACTGTTAGTTCTTTAGTCCACTTACTAAAGTATTTAAGTAACAACATTTTTACTTGAGTTTGTGTTTCTGCGACTCTTGTACACAAGTCCAAGCCTTTAAAAAGCCAAAAGCACACATTCCAACCTTCTGAACTCACACTAACCACACTCCAGGTGTGAAAATGTGAACAACTGATGTACTGTACAAACATGTCCCATCCTTGCACATCAGTGTTCTATCTCTGGCTGCTGAATCACAACTTGATTCACGGATTCTTCTTACTGCTATTAAACATCATTGCCCAGAAGTTTCTCCAAGACTTCCAGCTTCCCCCTTGCCACCCACTGGGAGTACACACACTGCAGTAACTTGGGCCAAGTCCTCTAGCCAGAGGGGGAGAAAAGACTGCAATTGAGAGGGGCTGGGGAGTCTCAACCTTAATGAAGCACTTCCATTTAGACAAACACGCATTCCTCCAAAGAGCTTGAGGGTCCTCTGTGCGCACTTAAAAAATAAGGGTGCCAAAAAGACTTCCTTGGATGGTGGCCATAGAAGGACCACTTCTGATTCCCCAAAGAACCTTTTAATAGATGGTTCTTAAATGAGACATGTGTGTTTGAGATGTTTTGTAGCAGTTGTAGCTGTTGTATGAAAGGCTTTTTCCTTTTTATTCATTTTTAATATTCTTTTCACATTTTAAGACTAATAACTAGAACTGTAGAACTGCCCAAACCAAGAGCAATTTAGGAGTCTTTCAAGTGTGAATAGAGTGAGAGTGAATAGAGCTCATACAGGTCACTTCAGCCCTTTAACATTAATTTGCCTTACTTAATCAGGACAAGATCAAACTACAGCACAGGGCTCAACTATTAATCACGTTTATATTAAAAATGCCATTTTAAAATCACTTAAGCTGCAATTTTAATTATACAATATATTTCCAAAAGTATTCAGTCACCCATCCAAATCATTGAATTCAGGTGTTCCAATCACTTCCATGGCCACAGGTGTATAAAACCAAGCACCTAGGCCTGCAGACTGCTTCTACAGACATTAGTGAAAGAATGGGTCGCTCTCAGGAGCTCAGTGAATTCCAGCATGGTACCGTGATCGGACGCCACCTGTGCAACAAGTCCAGTCATGAAATTTCCTCATTACTAAATATTCCACAGTCAACTGTCAGTTGGATTATAACAAAGTGGAAGTGACTGGGAACGACAGCAACTCAGCCACAAAGTGGTCGACCACGTAAAATGACAGAGCGGGGTCAGTGGATGCTGAGGAGCATAGTGCACAGAGGTCACCAACTTTCTGCAGAGTCAATCACTACAGACCTCCACCCTTCATGTGTCCTTCAGATTAGCTCAAGAACAGCGTACAGAGCTTCGAGGAATGGGTTTACATGGCCGAGTAGCTGCATCCAAGCCTTACATCACCAAGCGCAATGCAAAGCGTTGAATGCAGTGGTGTAAAGTGCGACCGCTAGACTCTAGAGCAGTGGAGACGTGTTCCCTGGAGTGACGAATCACGCTTCTCCATCTGGCAATCCAATGGACGAGTCTGGGTTTAGCAGTTGCCAGGAGAACGGTACTTTTCTGACTGCATTGTGCCAAGTGTAAAGTTTGGTGGAGGGGGGATCATGGTGTGGGGTTGTTTTTCAGAAATTTGGCTCAGCCCCTTAGTTCCAGTGAAAAGAACTCTTAAAGCTTCAGCACCAAGAGACTTTGAACAACTTCATGCTCCCAACTTTGTGGGAACAGTTTGAGGACGGCCCCTTCCTGTTCCAACATGACTGTGCACCAGTGCACAAAGTAGGTCCATAAAGACATGGATGAGCAAGTTTGGTGTGGAAGAATTTGACTGGCCTGCACAGAGTCCAGAGAGTATTTACATTGTATATCTAGAGCTTCATTTACAGAAACTGATCACATTTAAACTGTAACACTGGTCAGTAAAAATTTTAATTAGATAACACCCCTACTATAGTAATATGAATGCACAGAGGTTAAAGGGCACCTACAAAAGAATCCTGTGATTATATGGGAACTTCAATTATGCAACAAGATAAACTGCTCTAAAAAGTTGACCTCAGTCATAATATATTCACACAGATATTACAAGACTAACCAGGATGTAATTACTGTCCAAAGAAGAGCTTGCATCTCCAAACTGTAGGTGAGTTAATGTAAAGAGAGTTTCGTCCAAGTGATTTTGTAATGACAATGTAAAGAACAGCTGCCGTGTTCAAATCATTCAGAAAAAAAAAAAAAAAAAAAAAAAAAAAAATTATAGATGCACATTTTTCTTTGGACAGCAATGACATGTGACGTCTCAGAAGGCAGTAGATCCTTGACCTTTACTTCACAACTTTTACTATTCTGACCTCTAATATGATTCACTTGGACTTCTTTAAGAAACGGTTCTATGCACGATGGAATCTCAGAGCTCCCCTTGTAAGTTCTTCAGTTTGACTATTCTGGTACGATTCAGAATGATAAAACACTGAATAATCAAATGTGACTGGCGGAACTATTTACACAAAAGTGGAATATAGACAAAAAAGGTTTCAAAATTGCCAGAAATTTTTATGTTGACCAAAACTGATTATAATGTATTATAACATTCCAAAATGTATTAAAGCATATTTCTTCTAACAAAAATACAGAAGGTTCCAGCGTGAAAACATAGTATGTTCTCCATCAGTGCAACATCTCACTGGAGAGAGTGTGATTTGTTAAGATGACACCATGCACTGGGTTGCTCTCCCTCACTCTCAGTGTCTGAGTGTCACCTCCAGGGGGTCGTTGTGAAGGTGAGAAGAAGGGCAGCAGAGCAGGTGCAGACACTACTAAGTCTTTTGCTCCAAGCTCTTCACGGAAGAGCAAGGAGTGCATCTGCACCTCACAGATGGGGAGGATCTCACTGCCTTAAAACCCTACAGGGGCTGTTTGTTTTCTGTTCAGAAAGAGATTACCGAAAAAATGTGTAGAATATATAAATAAAATTGATGTCTTGTGGCAATGAACTAAAGAAAAAAGAAAGCCAAGCTGACATAAATTGACTGACTGACCAACATTTACAAAACCCAATCACAAATGCAATCATTCCTGATTCCTGAATTCTAACAGCAACTATTTGGTGAAAAATTAAATGGATTGAGTTTCTCTGTATATATTTGATCAGCAAAGACACAATCAGTTGGCCGAAGTTTGCTTGTTTAGCTTTGATCCTATTTAGTTCTGGAGCTCTTCATGTAGTTAACAGATAACTAAAATCAAACGCTTAGTTAAAATAGGTATTAAACCTCATTGACTGGCTGTTGTATGTAGCTATACAATGTAATTCATGTAATTAAATTATTATATAAGTGTAAGAAAGTTGTGTAATTGTGTAAAATTAACACACAGACTACACACTACAGTTTAGCTAAGCTAATACCCATAAACACTACAAGAATTTTATAAAAACACTATAAAATCAGCATCTACATAAATCCCATAAAGCCTATAACACTAAACATGGTAGGCTGTGTGTAGGGGGCCTCCAGTAGGCTACACTCTTCTTATAGCTTCAAACTGCTAGCTGCTTGTTGCTAATAGTTTTAAGTTGTTTCAGCTGGTTTGTTTAGTCAGTCACAAAATGCATTAGAATGCTAATAAATGTGAGGCGGCATCCCTCAGACGGTAAATTTCAGATTTCATTATGGCTCCTATTTTTGTCCATTCTTATAGACATATAGTGTCATACAATATCGAAAACGTATAGATCTATTTGAGATTACTGTGCAAACTGACATGGTTTGAGGCAATTACGTGATGCTTTAGACATCTGGGGCAAAATTAAAGAAGGAAACTTCCGACATTAAATATGTTGGCTGTTTTGGAGTAATGGGAAGTTTACATCAGTTTCCTGGAAGATGCAAGTGAAGTCAAGTGAAAGCCGTTTTATCCATCTTCTGGATAAAGCATAGCTTTATGCTTTCTATGAAGAGTAAGTTTCCTGCCCAAGGAATACAAAAAGGGTCCGCATGTCCAACACCACACTGAAAACTTGTGATTTTTTTTTCCCCTGTTAAGTCCGGAAGTAAAAAAGGAAATTTTGAGAATTTTGAAAAATCAAAATGAAAGCAAAAGGGGGACACAACAAACAGCAAGATATTCTGAAGGTCATGTAAATATTTAAAACTCTTTTCTCAAAATGCTACTCATTTCTTTTCAAAATGCTAATTATGCAAAATGCTTTTCGGGGCAGTTGTGGGCTGGAGGTTAGGGAACTGGCCCTGTAACCGGAAGGGTGCCGGTTTGATCCCCAGTGCCGACAGTCCATGACTGAGGTGTCCCTGAGCAAGACACCTAACCCCCAATTGCTCCCCGGGCGAAGTGGATACGGCTGCCCACCGCTCCTGGCAAGTGTGCTCACTGCCCCCTAGTGTGTGTGTATTCACTAGCGTGTATGTGGTGTTTCACTTCATGGATGGGTTAAATGCGAAGGTGGAATTTCCCCATTTGTGGGATTAAAAAAGTATCACTTAATTATAAGCATTTTCACTAGTGGTCTCAGGCTTCTGGACCCTACTATATAGCATTTAATTTAATTCCACTGTGCTAAACAAGGGCCATCACTTATGTCTTTGGGTTAGTGAGCATTTCAGTATGTCTCTGGAATCTCTGAAAGTCACTTTGAGTAAACACAGCTACACGGCTAAATAGTTTAAAAACCTCATTACAGCCAGGACTGTACATCTGTTCCAGTCATTCCTGTAGGATATTTGTTTAATGTGTTTCTTCACAAACTGTATGCACAAAAAAGTCATCACTTGAGAGTAGTTATCTCCACATCTACTGGTGTGTGTCTCGACATAACTTGTGAAGACCGACAACAACAGGAAATTTGAGGGCTTTCAGGTTGGAATGTGCTACTGAGCAGATGTCTATGGAATGAATGGAAGTCGATGCTGTTCACTTGGTCCAGGTGTAATTAGTCTATGTATTCTTTCTACGGTTTCCCAGGCAGCAAGACCTTAAAGTCATCCTTAAAGTCATAACAAGAAAACTTGCCACTGCTGGGGTAAAGGGGTGCCACTGCTGGGGTAAAGTTTAGTTTTTATTAGGGTAATTCTCTATACTAGGCTTTTCTGTTGTCCATCTGGAAGCAAAGGCAGGCAAAAGGGCAGATATTTCATCCCAGTGTTCAAGTCTGTTCCACCCTGTTCCACACTACTTCTAATGAGTAAATCCATGTGCACCAATTGCTGAAGCAGCTGTTCAACTGCAAAAGCATTGCCAATAGAATGGGAGGCCCTGGAGCAGTCGTATATGAGCCTATGCCCAATCGCCATGCCCGATGCCAGGCACTGGCTAGAGGGGTATAAAGCTCCCCAGCATGGAACTGAGGAGCAGTGGACCATTATCTAGAGAAATGGAATTCCATCCAACACCTTTTGGACAAGTTGGAGTAACATTTGAGATCCAGAACTGATCATCCAACATCATCTCATTAAAGCTCTTGTGGCTGAATGCAATCAACTCCTCACAGCAATGTCAAAATCTAGTGCAAAGCCTTCACAGAAGAGTCAAGGCTGTTATTACAGCAGAGGAGAACAAACTACCTGTTAATAACTTTCAGTAGAAACACTGGATGAGCAAGCGTCTACAAACTTTTGGATAGATTAAAATTTTTAATTAATAGTCTGGTTGGCTACCAAAAAGCCTTTGTAGAGTCAAGGCTGCTTTCTATTGTACATCAGCCGTTATCTAGTAGGCAAACAATCCAGATCACTCTGAAGATATAGTGTAGCTTGGGGGTAAGATTTCACAGGGAAGTATGACGCACAATAACACATTTGGTCAGGAAGCTCAGCTTCTCTAATTTAATTTGGAATGGAATGTGTCATAAATGTATGAGAGGCAACATGTTCAGTCTTAAAGGGTCAAGTTGGTATACAGGCCCATATACACTGCACAGCATGTGGTGGCCTAGTGAACATTTTTACTTTGCTTCACCATACACTTATTTACATACATTCGCCTCGATGTTACTGTGGTGTCTCTGGCTTGTCTAGGATGCTACATGTACTTTCCCTTCCAGACGGGTATTTTCCAAGATAACCTGTTTCACTCTTGGTTACATATCAGCACAGTGCCAACACATAAGGCAGCCTACACTGTCGTATTTTAAATGTCACTGGGGACAGTATAACTCAAAGAATTGTGCAGGTTCATCCTATTTTTTTATTTATTTAAAAACTACTTAAAATACTTTTGTAAACTGGATAATTCCAGTTCTAAAAACTGATTAGCTCAGTCGCCTTCCAAGTTATTGCAAAACACATCTACAGTGATGTACAAGGGACCATTCATCTGGACAACAATTGTGTTTCTACTAGTTAAAACACCATGTAACAACAAAAACATACACAAATATTAATGCATTAACAAGTAACAATTTTAAAGAATTTTTTTTGTAAGCTGGTTTGAAGATTTGGTTAAAGTTTGGCTCCAGATTCTCCTGGATGACGCCAGCCATCACATCCATCACCAGCACACTAGGTTTAACCTAATGATGCACTCATCAGCCAAAACCAGGTACTGAATGATAACTACAAATAATACTGGACTGCCATCACTACTTATTGTATTGATGTAATTTCACACATTAATCCTATTAGTAACTGTAAAATTCACAGAAAATTAGTGCAAATTCAAACAAAGAAGTTGCTGGCGTTCTCAGAACAGTGAACTGCCCCCCCACCCCCTCCCCCCCTTACTCGAATCATGAGCAGCAGAAAAAAAATCAACCAACTTCTAAATGTAAATAGAAAATAAAAATATTCCTGGAGATTTCTTTGAAAACTGAATGCAGGTTCCCCTAAAAATAATGGGAGCTGTAATAAAGGCAAAGAGTGGACAAACTAAAAACAGAAAATTATGACATTATATTCAGTTAACACATCAGGAAAACATGTTGGTGTACAATTCTGTTAAATATGTTTTCTGCTTTCTTTTCTAAAACTGAGAAATGAATAACTTGTACCAATAAATGAAGGGTGGTCCTTCACTTTTGTATGTGACTTACTTCCTGATGTGATGTGATGTAATATTAGCAATTTCATGAGATATTACTGGAACCAAACGAAAAAAAAGCTTTTGAAACTGTGATGTTAAAATGTTTTATGTTGTTATGGGAGCATGAAGAGTCCAAAGGTTTACACAAAGGCTCTTGCTACTACTTTTGTACACTCAGAGAACAATTGAAGCAGCCTGATTGTGAAAGCCAGCAGGTGATTCTTCAGATTTACTTATTACAAGTAAGTCAACCAAGGTTTACTTGAAACACTTGAAAAAAAAAATAAAGCGAACAGACTGAGAACAGATTCTCAGTTTCTTATATTTAGTTTAGTAAGAGAATTTCTTACACTCTTGGCTTGGATGTAAGGTTCTAGAATGGTACCGGATGGTACAGAATCTTTGATAAAGGTTCTTTACACTTGAAGTTTCTTCACACTCACACATCTCATTTGCAAAAATGGCTATTCTGAAAGAAACCAATCAGCATCTTTCAGCATCTTCTACAGTATGTAGTAAACACCGACAAACGGCACAAACTATGACTGATGTTACGTAACCATCCTTAGTACTAAACTAGCTTGTACTAACAACCATTCACACTCACATCACTCACCTGATTAATGAAAAGACAGCACCCCATCATTAGGAACTATTGTAATGTTCCTCAATCCTGAAATCACCCTGAAAATTCACACTGGCGACGTTTCCACGCAGTCTCGCCCTCACCCATCAGCCGGCACAGGACACACTGAGGTAATAGTGAGTGAGTGTGTGTGTGTGTGTGCGTACACTAAAGGAGACAGGGCCTCGGCGCGACAAACAGGATGTGCGAGAGGGGAAGCTGCAGCAGTGCTATATCGGGGTAAAGCAGGAGCTAACCTTGCTGTTTTTGTTTGTCTTTTGGCAGCTGGCGTCAGGACACCTTCAGACGCCCTGAAGCAGCAGGAGCTATTCCGCTGGTTTGCCTTTAAGTGCACTGTGCACCAAGCCAGGTCATAACTTTTTTTTTTTTTTATGTAGGCCTCTAGCCTTCTAAGGATTTTAAAGGTGAACCCTAATGATCTTTCAAGATTTATGCACAATTCAATGGTTGAGATGCAATTCAGAGTGGTTTAAGGTGAAATGAAAGTACATCGCAGTGAAACGTATCCACATGGATTTATTTACAATGATGGTGAGCCATCGTGCAAATTCAACCATTTCATTTTCTATCCAAACTGACCATTTTGCCTTATAGCGCCCAACAAGTACTTCTCTGTTATGAATGGCGAATAAAGACCTTTTCAAAACTATCGTTAAACTATATTTCAGTCAGCATATTCATAACCTGTTCATGTAATAGCTTTCTGCAATGGAGCATCTAAAGGCTTTAAAGTCTTTGGATGTCTGGTTCCTATCATTACCACTGTGAACAAATCTGACTCGCTACATTTCTCTGCAATGAAACACTTCAACATCAAACCGCTCTGAAGTGCTTTGTTTAAAATTTAGACATTTAGTTATGCGGAAACTCTGAACTCCCTTTTAAGGCATTGCTGCAATCTGCACAGTTAATAAGCTTTAAAAAATGTACCAACTTTGAAAAGTTGGTAAATTTGGAGAACAGTTTGTTGTTCAAAGGAATATGTAGGACTATTCTAAAGCAGCAGTCACACACAAGTAAAATCTGGCTTAAAAAAAAACAAAAAACAATTCTCTTGAATCGAGACCACAAGACCACAAAAAAAAGATGTTTCCCATAGTGATAAATTTCACTTATTGTCAATTTAATCTAACAACTCTAACACTGCGAATTCGCAAACCTTAGAAACATCAGGCAATAGAAAAAATAAGGCAAGCTGTTGGTATCTTTTTTCTGGAAAATACGAAGCGGATAAATCAGTATTGATGTTGCTTGTGACTCACAGTTGCGCCAAAAAAACCCCCCAAAAAAAACCTAGTTAACCAGATAAATTTAACTGTTTACTTGACTATACACTCCCTTCAAAACCACGTGTACTCTCCAGACCTTTACTCTACCCCCGACAGTGCGACTGCGGCTTAAGACTGAGCTAACTCACGGCTATGAACGAAGTAACAAGATTAGCGTAAAACACAACCAAATGCATCGAAAACGATTTCATATAATGGACAATCTAGAATAATCCAGTTTAAAGGCACAACCCATTTTCTCTAATGTTACTCAGTGTTAATATTCCAATCGAAAGAATTTTCACATGCTAATAAAAGTTCTCAAATGTAGATCAAAGCAAACGATAAAACACTGAACCTTAAAATCTGATCCGATATAACGTAAGTGCGTATTAATACTCGTTGTGAGAACAGGAAGCTGGGAAATCTCAGTGAAACTTCCCGGAAACAAAACGGCTTCCTGCCAGCATTTCCTGCATGAGGGTTGTAGACCTGCCCTGAACACCTCAGGTCTGTCTGATCACTTGTAGTACATGTAATTACAATGAGGATTCACTTAAAATGGATATGCAATGAAAACATCACTATAACAAGGCAAAAAGTAGGGCATGTGACAGTGGTTAAGAAGTGCAGCTTGCAAGTGCCTAACGGCTTGTGGCTCACTAAACATGTTTGGTTTGGCTTTTGGAAATTGTGAAGAAAAGTCTTTAAAGCAGCTTATTGCTTTAGAGGGTAATGTTTCACAGTTGCGCCTTATGCCAGTTTAGCACCATGAAGCCTGGGGTGAATATCATATATCTTGCATATGACACAAACAGGCTTTTAGCACATTTATCACATTCACAAAATGTGTAAAACAGCATTAATCAGGCAGCTACAAGCTGTTTAGTCTTGTGGTTATCTTGGAACACTCAAATGAATCACAACTCAGCACTTGAGTTGACCTGAGCGTTTGTAACCATCAGGGCAGAGTATTACGGACTGCCACGTCCCAGTAATGATGGAATGGTGAAACATCTTCATCTCTGGGTGTTGGAGGATCAAGTCTGTAAAAGTAGGCCAGCGGGGAAACAGGAAAGGTCTAAGTCAAAACATGTTTCCACTGGTTGAGCCATAACCTCTGAACAGCAGCATGTGTGGATCCCTCATGTAGGTTCTCTACTGTTCAGTGACAGACACCTGAGAACATGTTGTTCATTTCGTAGTTTGGCATTATTATCCTGATGAGGCCTGGACCGGAGTCATTGTTCTCTATGGGAAAACTCAGTCCTTTTTTTTTCTCTTTTTCTTTTCTTTTTTTTTTTTTTTTAAAGGCCCCGTTGTGCTCTGTAGTTAACTGACAAGCTTAAATATTTAGTTCTACACTATTTTTTACCCATGAAAATCGCTGTGATTTGAATTACGAGGGTGTAAAGTAATTGTAATAGCAAGGCAGCTATAAACAATATATCGCTGTTGTCGGAAAAACAAAACCTCGTATCTCCAAAATGACAATTTTACAGGAGAAGGAAAAAACACACTTTACTTTCAATGCAAGTCAATGGAACCAGACATTTTTCCAAGCCATGTTGGGCCGTTTCTTTTGGTCCACTCATTATTAAATTTACCTACAGCATAAAGGGCAGCAGACATTTTCAAATTATGTCAAAAACTGGAAAACGTCAAAAATGGAGATACAAGGTTTTGTTCCGACAGCAGCAATATGCTACAGGTGTGCAAACTCTCATGAGCATTTAATTAAGCATTTTTATCATAAGTCTGGCAATCTCAACCAAATGGGTGGTATTGTTCATTGATGGGGACGATTTTCAAAAATGGCATTCATTTCTTCTGACGTTAGCATATCCTCTTGTGTCGCCTTTTTTGAGCAACCAGAATGAACTCTGATGTAGTATTTCCCTCATTTTTTCAGCAATCGTTTGTCTGGCTGTCTCACTGTGATAACCAGCTACATGAGGTAGTACTGTATCTGCAGTGGAAACAAAGTAGCTGGTACCAAAAGAGAGTCGAGTCAAGTCGAGCTGTACCATGCAGTAGGAAAGTGGCTTAATACAGTCACCACAGCTGTCCTGTTGCTTTTATAGAACAATTCTGCAAAATAATAAAAACAGTAAAGCAAAAAAACTTTTTCTACTGCCAATAAAATTATTAGCCTTATGATGTTCAGATGGAGCCATAAAACTTGCAATATCAGGTTCAACTCAACTTTTCCCATACTTGCAAAGTAGCCCTTCTCGTTAGCCAAATTGTATTCCAGTTTGTTTTTTTTACGGTCACAGATTTTATTGATGGTATACAAAATACTCATCTTCTGTTTTTATATATACTAAACTTAGTAACTGCAGCGTCAAGCAATACCGTGCTCTGCAACCAGTACTCAGCGAATGGTACAGGGATCGTGAAAAAACATTAATGTTATGTCATGTCACCAGTAAACTGTGAACCTGGATCAAAACCTGATTTGTGTGTAAAAACAAGAGCCAGAGGAATGAGACTTGGGATTGTATCATCAGCACAGTTCATTGGACCATGCTTTTATTTGTTAGCTTGATGCAACCCAACCTTAAATATACATTTCAAACGTCTTTTTCGGTCATTTTGGTTTTGGGCATTATGAAAATGCTGCTGTGCGCTACCAAATATTTGCACCTAGTCGAGATGCCCCTAAGATTTCATTTGCAAATTCTCCACAATCCCAGATGGCAGCCATCTTTGCAATTGCTTTGGTTGTATTCCACACGAAATCTTCATTGTTGCACTAAGTCAATTATCTGTGTGACTGAGGGTCATGCAATAGTTTCCAGGTGTTGAGGCATCAACATCTACCCACACTGCATCTTTCTCGAAAGCAAACAGAGTGAGTAGGGGATATGAGAAAATGGATCAAAACAAGATGTCGTACTGATGGTAGGATAATTAGCAGCACAAAAGCCGGTGAGATATTTATCGGTATGATGCAAATAAAGCCAAAAAAATTAGTATATGAGGTCCGTTCTGGCTTGGCTGCCTTGGCAATCCATTTTAGCGATGAAACCAATCATTAGTGTATGAGAAATTGAAGTAGCATGAACATTCAACCTTCAAAAGTCGTCAACCTGAAAACCCTAATCAACACTAATCAAAATATACGAAAAGTCCCTTTATCTTAACAAAGCATTATACAGAGTTACATCTGGGCATTGATCTTCATGCTCCAGTCAGACCAAATAAGTACATCCAAAAGTCTTGATTCTAGCGGTCATAAGTTCTGTTATGATGTCCAGATCCAAGGCAATTTCAAAGCATAATAAAACCTGACAATAGCAATAATACTCTGAGAGGTATACCAAATTTTGGATCATGTCTTCATAGTTATGTTTTGTTAGAAGGCAATAACAAGCTTGCACTTCAAATAAAGGCCAAAGTCAGTCTGCTGTCTGATTGATTCAAAGCTACATATTGAAAAACCTTCTCAGATACTGTAGGCATACAGACAAATAACTGGACTACAAAGCAAACTGTGTTTCTATCTAGTTTTTACAAAACACACTTTGTTTGGCTGGCGGTTCTCCGCTATGCCTGCCCAAGACTAATTCCTCACAAGAGTTTAATCAGAGACAGAGTGTGCCGGAGGCCACCGAGAGACTATCCTGATCAAAACTAACGCAAAACTTGCTAACAAACAACTGATGGTAACATTTGTGGGAGGTAGGCTAATATTTCCTGAGAAAACACTGAAGCAACTCATTATCACCACCACCAATATACAAACCAACACTTTCAGCAAGAGGGAGTCTTACTTTGTGATGATTAAACTAATGGAAAGGAAACTAGTGCAGAGATAATTAAATGTTAAACCAGAATTATAAAGCCAAAAATAAGTGGAAGTGTTTTGTAATGTGTAAAAATCAGAGACCACTGTTGTGTTTACTTAATTTCTAGTCAAAACAGCCATTAAGTACTTCATTTTCAGTATTTAGTCCACCATTGTCATTTTTTACATCATTCATTCTTTTCACAATTTTTTTCCCACACCTCCAAAGTTCAGTCTTAGAAGTTGGTTGTATTTTCTGGTTCTTACGATCCAAGTATTCCTAAACGCATTCAATGACGTTGAGGTCTGGATTCTGCGATGACCAGCCCAGAACGCCAGCTTCTTTCTTTGAAAAGTATGGCTTGATCTTTCCAGCAATGTGCTTGGGGTTATTATCCTGCTATAGAATGGATTTTATATATTACATAATATATTAAAATTAGTTTGTTTATATATTACTTATCAGATTTAATGATTCCTTCAATCAAAAACAAATCACCACACATCCCCAAATTCTCCACCATGATTAAATATTGGTCTCAGCTACAGTTTTAAGACTCTTTCAATGCTTCAGTGGCATCCATGCTGCCTTCTGTTACTTCCAAAGATCCCCAAAGCACACACTGAAAAATTAATAATTTAATGAGCATTTTGACTTGAAATTAAATAAATGAAAGGGAGTTCACAGGACTTTATGCTTTGGTTGTACCCTGTTTTTAAATAACTCACTTATCTTGAGTTTATCTCTGTTCATTGGCATTGTAAGGTAAGCCCTCTATTGTATAGTAATTTCATTGGAAACCTGAGGGCCCTCTTGTTTTCCCTCTGCAAACAACTCCAACTATGGCTCACGTGAAACACTGGCAGAGAAATCATGTTTTGTTATGATTTTTCAGATGTAGTTGGCTCGACTGGCCTTATCTCCATCGCAGGCCTTTGTTAAAGATAGGGCTAATTCCTTCCCAGTCACAGCAACTTGGCTGCTAATCCACAACATGGATGACAAAGTGCTCTCGCCTTTGATGGGGAGCCAGACAGGAGGACTGGATGTCCAATGGTCATGAAGGGGCAGATGGAAAAGCCTGGAGCAGTGAGAACAGGTCCAGAGGCAGCCCGTTCCAGCAGTCACGCGAGACAGACTCTGCCAAGCACTGTTGTGATCAGCAGAAAGGAAATCAAACCCTACAGACAAAGCTCTCTAGCCATCTGACCCAGATCATGCAAATCTTATCATGCTAAGGAACTGAGGCTGGCAAAGATTAATAGGAGGTCTTGCTAATCTTGGTTTGATGCCTTCTGATGTTAAATAAGCTGAACATGTGACTCTGCTAAAGTTAAGGGTTGCTTTGAATGGGTCTCAATGTCAGCTGGCTCAAGAAATCAAGCCTTTGAAAAAAACGGACGCATTCTGCAAATTTACAGAATATTTACTTTATAACCATTTTTTTTCGGCCACAGATCTGGTCGGATTAGATAAGTTTTAAAGAGCTTAAACTAGGGAATAAGGAACTTTGTGTAAATCAGTTTGGATTCAGCCAAATATTTAGCAGATCGCTTCATTTGTCTCTTCCGGCTGATCCAAAACAAATCTTTGTGCTAACTGCACGGTGCGTTGCCTAGCAAAGGGTCAGTGAAAGGTCTATTTTCAATAACTATCTGATACTATCCAGGCTCAGTTGCCAAAGTATACAAGCATTGAGTAGGAGGGGTGTATTGGTTTGCATCACACTAACCCAAACAAGAAAGCAGGAAAACCATAACACATAATGAGAGCTGCACATGAAAAAGAACTGCTCCCTGTAAGGAAGCCACTTGTGGCGACTGGGCCTAACTGTGCTGTGCTCTTTGACTGGGGACAAAATGTTTATTCGCAGGACCTGCTTGAAAGCAGGACTGCGAAGGACGCCAGATAAAAGATGACAAGGATAAGCATGGGGTGGGATCTAGACACAGCAATTCTTCAAAACCACGCTACAGAAGCAGAGTAGCAACTGAATACATTACAGAATACCCAAAACTGTGTTATGTATCAAACATAAAAATGCAAAAAATAACTAAAAACTGCAATTTCAATCAACTGGGACATGTAAAAACATACCAATAAACAATAAATTGGACACTTTTGTTCTAAAGAGGACTTTCAGAAAGTATTTGTTTTTATGACATATAATAGAAACACAGTACTGTTACAAAAGCTTTATAAAAAATATTTAAACTGTCGACCTCAGGTATAAAACCTGTATTTAATATCACTAAGAACACCATTATAGAATAAGTAGACCTACATTCATAAATCCATGCTATATCCCTTTTATCCAAACAGCCTGTAATTAGCAATCATGTTCAAAATGTTATTCATGCCAGCACAACAAAGGACTACGTATGATAAACCTGGTGCTCAAATGGTTTGATAGTTCTTCAAAGGCATAACATCTGAAGCTACGTCTCTGACTGGCATTTCTCAAATATTTCACATTGTCAAAGAATGTAGGTCAGGAAAGGATGCCTCAAAGGAGAGTGCAAAACCTCTGGGGGTTTCATTTCATATTCTGTAAACCTTCACAGAAATTCTGAGTTTTAATGTTCACAGAATTCTGGGCTGGTTGTTGTCGGGGATCAGCCCCACCTACATATCTTTATGTAGAAAGATACATAATACAATAATAAGACATTACATAATTACAAATACAGGCCTTTTATGGTACTGGTACTGCCAGCATCTTGTATTTATGTTTCACTCTAAACAAGTAACCTGAACTAGATAAGTTAACTGGTGTAATGAACTGGTAGGGCCACCAGAATTAAAAGACTAAGCTAGCTAGCAAATACATAAGGGAGTATATAAGAGGGTTAGATACGTCTTCTCTTCACAATGAATGCATATGTAATAAGGGAGTTAAGCCCAAAGCAACGTCCACAGTTATGAAATGGAACGCCATGGCTAAGGGGGTTCCAGGGCCTTGTAGAATTAATGTAAATAATGTATATTTTAGTGTTTACATTAATCAGATGGTATTGTAAAAAAAAAATATATATATATATATAATATAATTATATTTTATATTTTATAATAATATAATATTATAATATAATGTATTATATATATATATATATATATATATATATATATATATATATATATATATATAATATTTAATTTTATTGAATTCCCAACAAACAATAGGCCCTATTTGATCATCAAAGTTGAGGGAAAAAAAAATAAAGCAATTTAATTACAACTGAAGCAATGCATGCAGCTAAAAATCAACAGAATGATAATATACCTACGACAATGTGCAAAGACAAGCGGGCTCTGTTCTGGCACAAAGGGACTGGACAAACTTCCACTGGCGATCTGAACAGCAGGGTCCCTTTCAGGAGCTACTGAGTGTATCGACGTACATTTGGCTTCAGTTATGGCATTTATGTTCATTTTATCTTGGGCTGTAATTAATCATAAATAAAATAAATTTTTTTTTTTTTTTTAAGTTTTACTTTATATACCCACACTGATGCCCAAGCCCACCAATAAGGACTACATTTCGTGCACTTGTTAATATCGGAGTGCATTAATGTAGAATTCAGCTGATTTATGCATATATGAAGTATTTTACAGTGGCTTAGAACACAGGGTGACATACAAGAGTGGAGGGAGGTGCACACAGGTGGATTATATCCTTAGCAGGAGATGCCAGCTAAAGGAGATTGGAGATTGTAAAGTGGTGCCAGGGGAAAGTGTAGCAAGGCAGCATAGGGTGGTTGTCTGTAGAATGAGATTAGAAACAAAGACGAGGAAGAGAGTGAAGACAGAGCCAAAGATTAGATGGTGGAAGCTGAAGGAGGATGATGGTTGCAGGCAGTTCAGGCAAAAATTGCAACAGGCCCTTGGGGGCAGTGAGGAGCTACCTGAGGACTGGGAAACTACAGCTAAGGTGGTGAGAGAAACTGGCAAGAATGTGTTGGGTGTTTCGTCTGGTCAGAGGAAAGAAGACAAGGAAAGTTGGTGGTGGAATGAGGAAGTCCAGCAGAGTATTCAGAAGAAGAAGGCAGCTAAGAAAAAGTGTGATAACCAGAGAGATGAAGGAAGTAGGCAGGAGTACTGTGAGGCTAGTCGCATAGCAAAAAGAATGGTGGCAAAGGCAAAGGCTCAGGCCTATGATGAGCTGTATGAGAGGCTGGACAGTAAAGAAGGAGTAAAGGACTTGTATCGTTTGGCTAAACAGAGAGATAGAGCTGGAAAGGATGTACAGCAGGTTAGGCTGATAAAGGATAGAGAGGGAAATGTACTAGTGAGTGAACAGAGAGTGTTGAGTAGATGGAAGGAGTACTTTGAAGAACTAATGAATGAGGAAAACGAGAGAGAGAGGAGGACAACAGGGGGAGAGATAGTAGATCAGGAAGTGCAGAGAATTAGTAAGGTGGAAGTGAGGGCAGCTTTAAAAAGAATGAAGAAGGGAAAGGCAGTTGGTCCAGATGGCATACCTGTGGAGGTATGGAGATGTTTAGGAGAGAAGGCAGTGGACTTTGTAACCAGGTTGTTTAACAAAATCCTGGAGAGTGAGAGGATGCCTGATGAGTGGAGAAGCAGTGGACTGGTCCCCATTTTTAAGAACAAGGGTGATGTGCAGAGCTGCAGTAACTACAGAGGTATAAAGTTGATGAGCCACACCATGAAGGTATGGGAAAGAGTTGTTGAAGCAAGGCTAAGGTGAGAGGTCCAGTTGAGAGTGTTGGTAGAGAAGTACAGAGAAGGTCAGAAGGAGCTACATTGTGTCTTTGTGGATCTAGAGAAGGCATATGATAGGGTGCCAAGAGAAGAACTGTGGTACTGTATGAGGAAGTCAGGTGTAGCTGAAAGCTATGTTAGGGTGGTGCAGGACATGTATGAGGATAGTGAGACAGTGGTGAGGTGTGCAGTTGGAGTGACAAATGGTTTCAAGGTGAAGGTAGAGTTACATCAGGGATCAGCTTTGAGCCCCTTCTTGTTTGCAATGGGGATGGACAGGTTGACAGATGAGGTCAGGCAGGAGGCTCCATGGACCATGATGTTTGCAGATGACATTGTAATCTGTGGTGAGAGTAGAGAGCAGGTGGAAGAGAATCTGGAGAGGTGGAGGTTTGCACTGGAGAGGAGAGGAACGAAGGTCAGTAGAGATAAGATGGAATACATGTGTGTGAATGAGAGGGAGGCAGGTGGAAAGGTGAAGATGCAAGGAGTAGAGGTCGTAAAGGTGGATGACTTCAAATATCTTGGGTCAACCATCCAGAGCAATGGACAGTGTAGAAAAGAGGTGAAGAGGAGGGTGCAGGCAGGATAGAGTGGGTGGAGACGGGTGTCAGGGCTGATGTGTGACAGAAGGATAGCAGCAAGAGTGAAAGGGAAGGTTTACAAGACAGTAGTGCGTCCTGCTATGATGTCTGGTTTGGAGACTGTGGCTCTGTCTAAAAGACAGGAGGCTGAGCTGGAGGTGGCGGAGATGAAGATGCTGAGATTTTCGTTGGGAGTGACAAGGATGGACAAGATTAGAAATGAGCAGATCAGAGGGACAGTGAAGGTGGAGCAGTTTGGAGATAAAGCCAGAGAGGCCAGGTTGAGATGGTTTGGACATGTGCTGAGGAGGAATAGTGGATATATTGGGCAAAGAATGTTGGAGATGGAGCTGCCGGGTAGAAGGAGAAGAGGTAGACCTCAGAGAAGGTTTATGGATTCAGTGAAGG
This sequence comes from Pygocentrus nattereri, assembly GCF_015220715.1. Taxonomy (NCBI): domain Eukaryota; kingdom Metazoa; phylum Chordata; class Actinopteri; order Characiformes; family Serrasalmidae; genus Pygocentrus; species Pygocentrus nattereri. The sequence goes on along the minus strand of NC_051231.1, from coordinate 7,213,135 downwards.
TGGACATGGAGATGGTTGGTGTGAAAGTAGAAGAGGCAATGGATAGGGCAAGATGGAGGCAGATGGTCCGCTGTGGCGACCCCTAAAGGGAGCAGCCGAAAGAAGAAGAAGACAGTGGCTTAGAACGCAGCTCAACCAATCAGATTTCAGAACTGGAACTTTGTTTTATAACTGATATTCTGAAGGGTTGCATCCTTGATTTGAGGCTATATTTTTGAGGGTATATTTTGGTTTGTCCATCTGAATTTACATGGCCAATTATTCAGTAACTGCAGGAAATAACTAATTTTTTTGGTTTATTTATTTATTGTAAAAATTACCAGAAAATGTGTTTAATGATCTAAACATGCTGCTATAGGCTTAAAATTTACTGCTGAAAGCTAAATATCTCAGACGCTCTTTGTATTTTTTTTTTTATAAAAATTATTTTTACACAGCAGATCATTGAAGAGACGCCATCAGTTTATAGCCCAGTTCAGCTTCTTTTATTATAAGGGTTTAAAATGACATCATCTATTTGACTGGAAAGAAGAGTTACAGCCTCATACCACTCCCACCTTTTGCTTGTAGCTTATGAAATCTGAAAGTTATGAAGAATATGACAAAGGGCGCTTTGGAACCACCGGTGGTTCCAAGGATTTGAAACCTCCCTTATGAAGGCTTTAAAATACAGTGCAATATGAACACGCCTGAGACTCATGCCATGAACATAATAAATGTGCTGTATACTGAGGTAAATGGCCAGGGTAATTTAAGAAAAGACCAGGAATGCTTTCTGCAGAAGACAGTATGCCCTAGGATGAAAAACGACAGCACACCTTTTTGGCACAAGGCAGGCTGGAAGTGGGAGAGCATCTGATTATCTGACCACCTTCTCTCCAAATGTTTAACGATAGCACTCTGCACAGAGGTTATGTTTAAAGTCACGATCAGCTCTGTTCATAAATAAACCCTGTGGAGGGTGAAGAGATTTCCCCTCCAGCAGCATTTGGCAGCCAGAGCAGGCAAAAGGGCCGAGAATCGTTTAACCCTAAAGCAGGGCTGTGTTTGTTCCACCACCATTCGGAGTGTGAGGTGCCAGGCCCCGAGCTTGTTTGTGTTGGCAGCTGTAGGAGGCAGACTCCATGTCTGTGCAGCCATCAGAGCATGCCAGCTGGTGTCAGAGCGATTTGTAGAGGGAGTGAACTGAGGTCGAATCAGAAAGCACGAGCGCGCTTTGAATCTGATCGGGTGTCGGGTGCTTTCAAAAGCAAGAATCAAAGGAGAAATCAAAGAGGGAGGGTGAGATGAGGTACTTCGGAGGTCAGTGTGGGACTCTGCCGCACTCTCCCTAGGGATGGCGTGGTTTTTATCCAGAGTGGAGAGATTAGTAAGACATGTTCTCATCTCTAAAGCTCCACTGTTGGAGGGCCTTAGCCTAGCAATTTGTTCAAATACACCTGATTCAACTCATCTGGTAATTTCCAGGTTTAACAGGTGTGCTGTATTCTGCTAGTTTTTGTCAATATACCCAGAAAATACATGGGTATTTTTAACATCATACAAAATGATTTATTCGTGTCACACTGTTGGGTTAGATTGTGTGCTTTTTTTGATGTGTAATCAAGGATTTTAAGGAAAATCGTGTGATTGATGAGCAGAAGGCTCCTGAGCATCAGATGGTTTGGCTTTGTTAGCTAACTAGGTTGACAGCACAGCATCACTAGCTGAAGTTACAGTAAAGCAGGCATGTCAAACTGGGGGCCTTCCAGGCCAAAATGCTGTGGAGATTAGCTTTACCCTCATCTAATGTTCTGAGTTCAGTTCATGTAGGCCTTGCTAATTAGCTGATGAGCTGAATGAGGTGTGTTTAATGAGGCAGCGTGCTGAAGTTTGCAGTGTTCTGGCCTGCGAGGACTGGAGTCTGACACATGAGCTCTAAGGTATGGGCAGCAATATTTTCTCTGTCGTAGCTGCTCTACTACACATATAGTTCAGTAAAAGCTTCATTTGTATTCTGCCATCTTTGACTTCACAACTAAACTGTAAGCAAGAAAGAATGGCAGTGTGAATGTCACATGAGCTTTACTGTCCAATAGTTTGTAGCACTAGTTGAAGTCATTTCAGATGAGAGCGTTTTAAACAGCTTGTCTCAAGCTAAAAAAATGTTTTACCTTAAACCTCAAGTCATTTTGTCTCCTATCTGAAACCTGACGCTTGGACAGAGTCTTAAAATTTACACTGTAATATATAGGCAGCTTTTACAACAAACTCCTCTGTTAGACACAATAAATGTGGTATTAATATTAGTATTAATGTGGAAATGAGGGCTAAATGAAGCATTCAGTCTGAAGGTCTTAAGTGATAAATCCTGTTTTGCTCCCATTCAGTATCGCTACTCCACCAGTGCCTGTCTAAACCTGTCTAAAGATTTTTTCCAAACAAAGCTATGAGTGAAAAACAGCACTGCAACGTTCTTAATCCATAAGATGCAACTATATCCAAGAACAATTTGGGGAAAAAATACATTGCTATTACAAGTCAAGACAAATATGGTGATTCTTCATCTCTACCTCTCTCATCATATCTACCTAAGCTCATCATATCTTATCATCTTATGTGTGATAATTAAGCCCTCAGAACACTTAATTCCCTACTTCAAAATAAAACCTTCACTGGAAATGATACAACATGGGAAAGCTTGGAACCGCCCTGCATTTCTAGACAGCTACTAATATAAAACCTCAAGGCAAGGCCTCAGACCTCCAAGGTGTAAATACCACACATGAGATCAGGAAGAACTGGTTTAGCTTCCTCAGTGTAAGATGTCTCCTGAAATCTGAGCTAATCACAAATAATTCAAATAATTCTTTGGAACCTTGAGAACTACAGAAACCACACATTGCCAGCTGGGAAAGTGTGGGAAAAATAGGGTACTGCATGTTTCAATGCTGCACAGACTTACCAGTTCGATGACACCAACCTCGTGCCTACACTAAAGGCAGCGGTTCTTTATAGAACCACAAATATGCAAAGAATAATTTGCATGCATAAAATGTGTTCTATTGAGAACCTTTTTGAAAAGAGTTCTATGTAATAACAAAAACGGTTCTTCTATTGTTGCAAGCTTGACATCATTAACAACAGCAGAACCCTTTTTGGTGCTAGACAGAATGATACACAACCTTTTCACAATGCAAAGAGCTCTTTAAGCATGCAAATGGTTCTGTATGTTTTTGAGGTTCCATATAAACCATTGCCTTTACTAAAGATCCCTTGAAGAACCATCTTTTCTAAGAGTGAACATTCATTGGCTATTTTATCAGAAACAGCGACCATACAGGTGCGAGTGTTGGATTACAGTTACTCACTATTTCCCAGCTACTATTATCACAGCAGTGACATACTAGCAGGTATTGAACTGATACAAATGTACCAGGTGGAGCAGCTGTGCCCACTTTATTAGACACACCTACAGGATTAAACAAGTCACTTCCAGTCAAACCTGTCATTAAGTTTAAGTTATTTTTCAGCAGCAGGAAAAGAGCAGAAAACAGGAGCAGGAAATTACACAGAAGTCTCAACAACTTAACATAAAATCATTTTCAGGATTTAGTGTGTTCACACTTTGATTTAATGACAGCTTCCCTTCTTTTCAAAGAAATCTGCAAGGATGATGTTTTCCACACCTCCAAAGTTCAGTCTTACAAGTTGGGTAAATCAGATTTTAAAGTCCAGTTTTAGAAAAACTCCTGTTTCTCCATTTATTTTCCTTTGACTTTGCTTTTCTCTATGCAAGTAGACTGTTTTATCTAATCTCAGAGTTTTTCCTTTATCTTTTTTAGATGCATATGAGAAAGACATGTTGATATACATACCTAGATGCTGCATTGTCTGTTGTTCTCTATCTGAGACAATATGTCTGCACGTCTGCCATGTTGGAGAGGTCAAGATCCACTTGTGAACAAATTCACTTGTATTGAGAGGCGATGAGTTCTTAGGATTAAATCGGCCACGACTTCCTTATTACTCAACCGATTCTCACCAAATTTGTTTTGTTATAATCCTCAAGACATACAATGTAGGCTGCATGCCGCTCTCTGTAATTTTTATTTCTTTAATAACTGATCGTGCTAATTAGCCGTTGGAACCTGACGTTAAAAGTTTAGCCCGTGCTCTGGTAGAAACATAAAATCTCAAAATTAGCAAATCCGTCAATCTGTGAATCATTTCTTAATACACATAAATTTAATAAACCCCCAAAACACAGGAAGAAGGACGAAGCTAAAGTTGGCTTCCTATTTATGAGCTTTTGTTAGAGTTTTCCAGAAAGTGACTGCTGCACCATCTAAGGTGAAATGGGAAAAAATTAAGAATAAGAAGCTGGCGAATAAGAAGCAGACTTCAGCTTTGTGTAAGAAAGTCCTAACATGAATCTGTTTTGAATATCTACACGGACTAAGGAATGCTGTAACTTACCGAGCTACAAAGCATTAATCATCATTGTAAATATATCTAATAGATCAAGGTAGGATCCCCTGAATAGAACATTAAATGAAAGAACCTTAATATAAAACCAGAGGAAAAACAATTACATGAACAGGTTCTCTGTGCCTCACAAATCACACGGCCCTATCTACACATCAGACAAACAATAGGTTTGGACCAGACAGCCTTTGTTGCCCTCGTACATCAATGAGCCTTGGGCGCTCAACACCCTGTTGTCAGTTTGTGGTTTGTCCTTCCTAGGACCAGTGTCAGTAAGTACTCACCACTGTTGACCCAGAGCACCCCACTGCCCTTGCTGTTTTGGAGGTGCTCTGACCCAGCCATCAACAATTTGGCTGTGGTTGAAGTCGCTCAGGTTTTCATGCCTGCACATTTCTCCCCCGTCCAACACGAGAACTACGAGAGCTGAAGGTCTGCTTACCATCTAAAATATCCCAGACCTTAACATGCACACTGCTATGAGAATACTGTATTATTTTCATCTGTGTTTCCTCAGAATGTTTTGGCTCATTGATGTATATTGTAATATAAAAAAGTTTATGCACAAAAATAAAAGAGCACTACAGGCTGATCAACACTTTGAAAGGACAGAATACACTATATAAACTCTGTAGATAAACTCCAGGAAAAGTGCATTTCTAAAGAATGTATAGTCACTGCAAGGCCAGTGTGGGGATTAGTCTTGAGCTCAGTCGTCAAAGACAAGGTGATTGAAAAAGACCTTTTTCTGTTACTTGTTCCTTCCAAGGAATTATTAGGACTTTCCAAGGTATCACTGGGAACCCACAGTCCTTGAGGAAGGAACTCAGAAGGTTATTCAATTACAAAGAAGAGCTTCGGTGCCAACACAAAAATAAACAGTATATGCGTTCCTTCTCCGGTGCACCAGAACCAATGTATGTTGGGCCTTATGCCCTAAATATAGGACAAGAGAGCGATAAAACAACTAGCAATAAACACTGAATACAAGAAGGAGATTTACTGTTTCTTCTCTCGCTAAATAAACTCCTTATCGGAGTAGATATAGGACGTTACTAAGTATCCTAGCTGGGCATAAAACAAATGATTTTGGGCAAGCTTAATGGTTAATTGTGCTTCTTGGACTACTAACTCCACGGTTACGTCTCATTCATCTTCCAAAGTGTCTCGCCACTGAGGTGTTTTTTAGACTTTTAGTAATAGCTGTCTACACGTAACTGAATGACCTAATCCAATTTCTAACTGTAGCACCATGAGCAATCCTTAAATCTACCTTCGCTTCGCTCTTTCATAATCTCAGTCGTACTGTGGAACGAGCAGCCCCGACAAATCAATCAACACTTCGGGCGCAGACCCAAGTAACTCCAGTCTGTCTAATTTAGAGGAAACAGCCAACAGCTCTCTCATTATCTACCGAGACGCGAAAAGGATTGAAAACTAATGGCTTTTACAAAGACAAGCTGGTCTAGCTCTAAAAAGAAGACTGGATTGTTTTCTAAAATAGCCTTTCTGTACCCAATACCCCATGTGGTTTATTGGCATGGCAACTCCAGCTAAAGCTTCAAACTCGGTGTTATGGCAACAGGGAGAGCAGAATATTTAATGTCCCACTGGTGGCTCTGAACATGCCCTCGCAAAGGTGAACTGTGGACGGACAGGGACTACACTCACGCTGTGAAGCAGTGGCCCGTCTCATATGCTTAACAACAACCTGCTGAGAGGGATGTTTTCTACGACCAAAGCCTTGGACGTAAATTCTATCTGTTGCAGTTTCTCACAGCATTCATTTTTCTTAAACAGCACAAGAGGACAGTTCTGCTCAGTATTTTACATAATACAGTATACAAGGTAACTGAGGTTTCTCATTCTGCGGCCTACTTCAGCACTGATGGTAAATGTACCCTTACATTACAGACATGGTGGTCTGCAGCCTGACTGATCGATTTTAAGCTGAAAAAATTCGGATGAATACTTTAGGTCATTGAAAAACAAGTTGTTTTATTAAACAGTGCTTCAATAACTGATATGACTGTCGTTTCTTAACTGTCAAAATTCTTGGCATCAAACAAATAAAATTATACAAATATGGGCGCAGGGGGTTTCCCAAAGTTTCCCAACCGTTTTATTTTGTCTTGTTTTTATTAGTTGTTTTTACATTAATGTTTAACATGTTGTTCCCATGCCAAGTGTTCAGCTGCATGGGGGCCTGGCGTGCCTAGTACCCCTCACTTGGATGCCAGGCCCCTTCAGATTTCTGATGGCTCAAAACAAAAAACCCCCGATGCCAATGAAAACACTATAAAAGGGTATTTTGTCTTGTGACTTTATTATAAACTATGAGCCCATATGTACACCTTGCATGAAGGTGAACAAAAGCCCATATGTACACCTTGCATGAAGGTGAACACAAAAATGACCATTCAAGCTTTTCTTTGGTCAGCCCTAATTTTTGCCAGTAGCTATTACCATGGCAACCATGCAACTACTGGTCATGTTCTTACACCAGGGTCACAGTTATCAACCAATTAAACAAGGTTGGTTTAAATAAAACAATGTTCTATTTAACACCTGCACATAACATTTGGCACAACAACATCCTGCTTGACTGTTGCTGTAGATTGTAGACCTGAGCTGTGCTCGTTTCCAGTGTAGTTTACTTCTTAAGAAACTTTAGCGAGCAGAAAACGTCATGACATTAACATCTGCCACGATATCTACTGTAAAAGGTAGGAATGTGGTTAATTTGTCAGTTAAGGCGTGTGACATGTTGTCAGTAATTCTAGTAACTCAGTCAGTTATGTGTTTAAAATTGTAATTTTTGTCAAAGGTCTGGTTGTCAAATTCACTATAGAGATTTCTCTTGGACATATAGCTTCCACAACCATCCTCTTGCTGAAGGATAGTTGTGGATGCACTTTACATGATTTTGCTATTTTAACCATAGTAGTTCGGCCTATATTGTTGTAAAAAACTGGCTAGTAGGCCTACTTATTACAATACAAAAGCCAAGAACATATATTGCTGTTTTATCAGATGCTTACATGTTTGTACTAATGTTCAAAAGTTTTGGAATCACTAATCAGTTTTATAAACAAGCCACGAAAAAGTTTTTTCTTGATGTTAGGATCAATATTTCGAGGGGTTTATTTATGAAATGAAAAATCACGTATTGTATTTCTCCACTTACAGTTAATGTTGCCAGGTTTCTCTGCCTCCAGGTTTTGAAACATGAGGCATTCCAAATATTCATCTTTTATAACAACATTGTTGAGGATATACAGCTTTTGATTTAGAATCACCGTTCTACCTGTAAAACATCTTTTTTTACATCTTTGTCCTGCTATTTATTTGAAGCATGTGGAGTTGCTCAGGGCAACCCTATTAGAACCATTTTATACATTTTCAACTAAACCGTTTTATTTTATTGCAAAGTTTAATTCCAAACGTTAGTGTATGTAACCTCATATCAATCATTTTTATCGCTGACAGAGTATATCAGTCGACCACCATATTAATATACCATATTAATCCACACAAAGGTGTAGGTGTAATTCCACTGTACAGTAACTGCTGTGACTTCTGAAAGCATAAAGAACTCACCCCTCTGAACATCCAGCTCTCCGTCGATGAGAAGAGAGAGAAGGAGCTCTTTCTCTGCAGCATCGGCCTAAGGGCACAGATCAAAAGGCGGAGGTCAAACTGATGTCAAAACAGGTCTTTAATCACATTGGTTTCCCCATTTGAGATAGCAAACAGAATCAGTGACTAAAATCCCCTCCTTCACTTCGTCCCCTTTAAGAAGCATTTCAACCCCAGGAAACTACTCACACTGTTGCCATTACCATGTGCCTTTGAAGCTTGGCTAATGGACAAAGTGAAGGTTCCTACTGTCTACAGGGTTTAAGGGCACGTGAGCCACATCAAAAGCCCACAAGAATGCCCCCGTGTTTACACAAGCCAAGGCCTCAAGTCAGCAGAAATGAAAGAGCGGCTAGGATGAAACTTTGATGTCGGAGAAGCTGCTTGTAGCTCAGCAAGTAGGAAGTGTGGCACATTTTAAAAAGGTATCTGACTGAAACATCAGCCTGAACATGAGCTCTGTGTTAAATCGACATTCACAGCAATAAAAATGCAATATACATAAACTCTGTTCAGTCATTCCTGGGTTCTGTGACTAAAGACCGTCTTTAGTTCCTATCAAATATCGCTTAAGGAGTTTTCTGAGCTGTTATTGTATGTAGGTACATAGTTATGAATATGTTCATATTTAAGCCTGTTTCTCACAGTCTGGGCCAAGCGCAGAGGTGTGACTGAGGTGTTACTTGTTCACTTTTAAAGTGAAAGCAGAAAAAAATCAAACTTACAGATTTTTTCCTTTTCTTTTCCAAGTAGTCAATCATGTACCAAGTCAAGACATGTGTGGTGTTGGAAGCTTACTTCTATAGTTTTGCAATGCCACTACAAGGTTAATGTAGCTAAAAAGTAAAGTGTCTTTCAGGGCCAAATGTGACGAATTCTGGTACACAAATAGTCTTGCTGGGCCAAATGTGCCGCAACCAAGGACACGTTCTTTCTAATCCTGAACCCAAATTCCTCTAGTCCATGCTATTTTAATGTCCAGAGTACGATCAATAACACGAGCAAGACAAGTTAGCGAGGCTAATGGAACTATTTTTAGAGGTTATGTTTATTTTCGCTGCATTTCATGTGTTTTTGGGACAGAACTTTAACTTATATTACGTCTATGGGCTCACGACAGGCTTTTCGTCTGTAACACAATGTTGACAAGCACAACATCGCTAAGGTATCGGATTGGTTTCAAGGTGTCACACTCTAATTAGTCTACATCCCCACCCGTATTTAGCCCAAAATTTCTCATATTTGTCCCTACAGGTCCGTGTTAGGAAATCACATCGGAAGACAACCAAGTATTTGACACTTACACTCCACCAATTAGCATTTTGTAAATGGCATGCCTAAATCACCATAGACATCTCTCAAACCACACTGAAGTTTTAAGCAATCTCAAATAGTCTTGTTTGAGAGGTTTCTGGCCAGGCATATGCACAGATAGACCCTAGGGTGCTTGAGGCCTCTTTGCCCCTCAGACTTTACGAGTGGCCTCTTGGTTACTGTGTATAATAAGTGCACTTTATAGTGTCTCTACCATTCTTCTAGATGCCTTTCAGTGACATGAGGCTCAGTCTAACCCTGGAAATAGTGCTCGTAGGTTGGCTTGGGTCACACAAGATTCATCGCTCTTGGGCGCCCCCTCTGGAGGAGTTATCCTCAGTAACAGCTCCAGAGCACTGGAAATCCCACGGATAAATACTGATAATATCTTTAAGACAACACAACAATCCAAAAAGTATTACACAGGCGTCGGTAATAAGGGGTGTTAATAACTTGCTGCAGCAAGTTTTAAGTGTTGTACAAAACACAGGGATTTATAAAATACTCTAGTGAGCCTTTAAATTGAGTTAAAAACTGTATGACATGTTCCTGTTCACCTTTGGCATTAACATATGTATTGGGTGGTCTGATCATAAGTGGACAGAGCCAAGTCCAGGTATGAGCAGGGCCGAAAGCATCTTAGAGATGCACAGCGAACCCATCACACAAACCACATTCCAAGGTGGTCAGGGATATTTATGGTCACATAGTAATTCTAAAGTGTTATACTGTCTAACCACTCCGGACACAGACTAGCATTTTAGGTGATGATGACTGACTGTGTCACTCATTGCCAGCTAAAGATCAGCTCCACTTACCACAGCTTTGCAAACACAGAACACATGAAAGAGCAAGAATTTTGCAGTAATTCCTCTGCCATGTTTCACCCACTTACAGAACATATCCAACATACAGATTTATTAGCCACTTTATTAGAAATACAAGAATACCTTGCTGTATTTCACTACATTGCTGGTGTACAGCCAGAGAGTGTAGCTTATCTGTTGATGTACAATTTGTGTTAGCCATCCTCAAATTTTCATCAATGGTCAGTTTCTGAGCACAGAGCTGCTCTTGGCTGGATATTTCTAAGTGGTGGACCACTCTCAGCCTAGCAGTGGCACTGATGTGTGTGACATCTACCATGTCAGTGTCACTAATGTGTTGTGAATGACCCACCCTCCAATTAATATCTGGTTGACAACAGTCCTGTGGTCAAAAAAAACCAACCAGTGATGAATTGGGTAGAATGCGACTGATGAATTGTGCAGGAGTAGATGGGCTTATAGTCTATAATTTACACCTACATAGTGGAAGGTAAGTGGAAATGAAGTGAATGGAAGTGCAGGGCAGGTGTTTCTAATAAGGTCTTAGAATTACTCAAAAGTCTGATTTAGTACAAATAACCTCATCTATACAATTTCCATACATCCACACTGAGGTGCAGAAAACATTTATGGCGTATTGATTGTGTTCTTCATCGTTAATGTCATGAACGTGTTCAACTTTGCTTAAATTTCAGAAACTGTTCTTTTGTAGCCAAAAGGTCAATGACTGGTGAAAGCAATTGAACCCAGATAACCCTATAAACTAGCCCTTTAAATCACTGAAAGTACGCAACCCTATTTTATGATTTTCTCTGGTCTTGGTGGTCTTAGTCTTTTGTCATGTTCAATTTCATTCCCACTGTTAAGTAAGCTCTAAGACTTCAGCCTTCTAAAATACGATCTCTTTGGCTTGCTAAGCATGGTAGGAGCTTTTGTTTAAGTTCACATTCTCTAGCCCCCCCAATCCCTGGAGGTCTGTCAGCCTGTTTATCAGCGCTTCAGGAAGCCTCCTGCTGGGCCAGGGCATGTTATCCCTTTTCCTGGTAGATTTGTGTCTTCTGCAGTTCTTGATCCGTTTATCCAGACCACTCGCGCGACAATCCCTAACTTTACCCAGCTCCCTCCCTTGATACATCAAACAGAACCAGAAATCTGCGGGGTTCAGCATTATCTGCATACAAGGACAGACATTTAACATACAGTACTGTGCGCAGGTTTTTGGCATCTAAGCAAATTTTTAAACAATTTACCTCAGCAGTGAGTTTCTCACAATATACATTAGAATAAAGTCATATTCATAATTCAAATAAACATAAAAACAATAAAAATTAACAAGAATTTCTTGGGTCCATATTTTTCCTTGACACCTTCACAGCCGCCACAGAGACTTGTTAATATCATCAATTACATCATGAGCACAATTTACTGAAGCATTGATTGGTCAAACCAGGAGCTGCTTTTTAACTACATATAATACTGGGCTTCCTGGAGGAGAGGTTTGAAAATGGTTAAACAAACACACTGACATCCAGAAAATCACTATTATATATATATATATATATATATATATATATATATATAGTGTTTTGAGTTAATGTTGCCTTTCTATCATCTGGAACCAGTCTGCCCATTCTACTCTGACCTCTCACATCATTGGACCATTCTCTGTAAACCCTAGCAATGGTTGTGCGTGAAAATCCCAGTAGATCAGCAGTTTCTGAAATACACCAACAACCACGCCACGTTCAAAGTCACTTAATTCACCTTTCTTCCCCATTCTGATGCTCGGTCTGCACTTCAGCAAGTTGTCTCTCTACATGCCTAAATGCATTGAGTTGCAGCCAAGTGATTGGCTGATTAGCTTATTGTGTTAACAACCAACTGAACAACTGTACCTAATAAAGTGGCTGGTGAGTGAGTGTGTGTGTGTGTGTGTGTGTGTTTGTGTCTATATATATATATATATATAAATATAAAATTAATATAATTAATATATTAATTAATGTTCTATAAATTTTGTTCACTCAAATATGAACACTTTTCTCAGCAAATAAACACAAACTACACAAATAAATAGATTTTGAAAATGTGTCTTGGGTGCCTAAGACTTTTGCACAGTACTGTACATTACTTGTATTCATGGTATAGTGGGTCCATGGGTATGGGTATAATGTATTCTGGTATAATGGGTCCATAAATACTGAACCTCAGCCTTTTAAAATACATTTTCCTGTTAGATTGGTCATTTTTATTAAATCACTAAATGATCTGAACATTACCACAGAGTTTCTGCCGAAATCATGATTTATTTAAACCAGTCTCAGTGGAGTATACCTTATGATTTAGTGTTTCCTTCCACAGCATTCAGTCAACCATTGCAAACAATTGACAATTAGCTTAACAACGATACTGCAATACATAATACTACCTCAATAATACTGCAATATATAACAAAGTGTCATTGTATTTGCTAACATGATATTTCCTGAGGTTTGCTAACAAGTAGGAGCAGACACAATCCACCAACAAAGCAGTAAAGCCAATGTATAAAACAATTATTTGTACTTCAATTAAATATAACAAGGAACTGGACAGAAAAAAAATCTAACAATCGATTTAAAAAATTATTAAGATAAATGAAATAATTGGCAAACAGCTCCTTGTGTCACGATTGGCCCCTCCTTGTCCTGTCTATGTGTTCGTGTTGTGTTCTGGTCTAGTCCATGTGCTTTTTGTTTTGATCCCAGTCCGGCCCCTTGTTTGGTTACTCCGCCCCTGATTGTTCCCACCTGTGTTTTCCACCTGTGTCTTGTGAACCCTCGTTAGCCCTCTTGTATTTAAGCCATGTGTTTTCCTTAGTCTAGTGCTGGTCTTTGTCTGAATTCTTGTTTGGATGGTTAGGCTTGTTTGAGTTGTACTTTCGCTATTAGTTCTCTGTGTTTAGCCTGTGTGCATTTTGTCATGTCTGCCCCTCCTGTTCTCTGTATTGGCTATTTGAACCTGGACCGTATTGACCATGACCCTGGATTTGCCCATAATAAATCTCGCTTGTCTCCGCACATGCGTCCACCTCAACCTCACTCCACGTTACACTTGTTACAGTACAGGTTTCATTCAGCAGTGTGACGCAAATGGTTGTTGTTTTCAGGTTAGGGGTAGGCAATATGGCAAAAATAAAATATCTTAATACTTTAAGATATTACAATTTTGTTTCTTTCCCTGAGGATTAATACAATGTAACAGATAAAAAAAGAACCAATATACAAAATTTTGGGCAGTCGTAGTTGCATATTGCATATTTTGTTCATTTTAATTTTTAACTACTTTACCGAAGTGCAGAAAAACTAAAAATCTAGATGAGCCAGAGGCATTTTGGAAACAAATGTTGTGGACTGGAAAGATGAAAGCAGAATGCTTTGGCCACATCACTAAAGGCAGATTTACAAAAAAAAAAAAAAAAGCATTTGATGAAAAGTACACCTTGCTGGCTGTTAAGCACAAGGGTATACCTATTATGGGTATACATATTAGCAAATGTGACACACTAAGTCAAAAAATTAAAGCTGCACAGAGGCTGGCTTCTACATCAGGACAATGACCCAAAACATACCTCAAAATCTACCATGAACTACTTTGATAAATGCAGGCTGAAGCTTTTGGAACTGCCCTCACATTCCCCTGACTTTGAATATCACTGAAAATCTGTGGGTAGATCTTAAACATGCTGTACACACCCAAGAATATCACAGAACTAGAAGCGTTCTGCAAGAATTGTAAAACAACAAGAATAAAACAAGAATGGAAAGACCTACAAAAAGAAATCTGGCTACAAAAAGCACTTGCAAACTGGAATATCTGCCAAAGAGGGTGTTACTAAGTGATGACTTTTGCCTATGCCATAATTATGTTTTATCACAATTGTGATGTTGCAGATGTTGTGTTTACTTCCTTTCACAGAAATCAACAAAATATCTAAATTGGCCATAGGTGCATAAACCTTTGCTCACAACTGTAACAACAAACAGAATACATATTGCCCAGCCATATTTCAGGCTTTCTACAATTGATTTAAATCTTTATTTTCCATAAAGCGCGCGATCTGGCTGGTCAGATTCTGCAGTCTTTCATTGCTAATCCATTAAAGCAGGGCAAATCGTGATCCCCATCTATGTCTATTCACTCAGTGAGATTTGTAGCCATTCGTTATCTCTCAGACACCTTGTCTTCCCCAGTGTCTGATGTGGGCTTCTCTTTACACTTTATCTGCGCAGTGCTCTTTCCCACAACCTTTAAAGGTCAGCATCTGGAGCACTGGCTTGATAACCATACACTGACCAGAGACCAGCAACTAGTGTGATATTTGATAAATCACATCTTCAGATAGCCAGTCTAGGAGTAAACCCTACCTCCCTCCACAAACACACACACACACACACACACATACATTTTTATACAGGATTTATACAATTATAAAGTAAATATATGTAATAATCTGCTCCATGTCGTAATAAGTGAATATCTGTATGTAAAAATAAATATACACATACAAAAGACGTCCACTCTGGAAAACCTGGCAACCTTCACAGGTGTGTGCAAGCCTACTGTGTGCATGTGAAGAGGAACAATGGAATAAATAAATGAAGCTTGCCCCCTCCGAAGGCTGAAAGGAGGATTATATGCCCATGTACATATAATAAATATTAATACGTGCCAATACACATACTTAGCCACTGAAGTAAATTTCCTCCCTGTGGGTGCTTCTTGGGTTATCATTGTGGAAAAGACTCATGTCATAAAGTGTGACTTAGATTCCTGGAGGAGGATGTATTTGGAAAAACTTGAAAAGATCCTTGACAACACAAGTATTCTGACGATATTGGGACAATCTGGAACGTCAGAAGATGAAATCATCATAAACAGAAGGCTTATGAGCTGCACAGAAACAAGGCTGTTGCTCATACATCTAAAATGTAATGTGGGTCATTACTGAGGAGCCTTTATGTATCATCTTCTTTATGTAAACACTTCTCAGAATTGTAAATCACGAAGGGTATAAAACAGCTTACAAAGAAATGTTAACCGATAAGCTAAGAGCAAAAATCCTTAAAGCAAAAACAATACAGTTGATCAGAGACCAAAAGAAAAAAAAAATATTGGTCCTATAATGGACCCCAATGGGTCACCTAAGTAGGTGCTCAGGAAATGACCATAAATGGACTGATACACCCACTCAGAAGCCGCGATGACTCATTCTCTGAGGAGTGAACACTAGAGAGTCTAATATGCACTTGTAGAGCACGCTAAATGCTGTCATACCCACTCACCTTGCTGCATTCGGGGCTTTTACTCTATCGTGTTATTTAGCCGAGGCAGTGTGTAATCAGCTTTCGTGCGGGGGTGGTTAATGTATGAGTTCACCCACTAGGCCAGAAGACTGATACCATGTTTGTTTGCTGAAAAGATGTACGAGTGTATCTGAAAAAAAAGGACTCGTAACATTACAGTTAGAAGTCCTAGAAGTGGTTTGGAAAAAAAAAATAGTAGAGACTGAAAGTTTTTTCTGGTTTGTTTGAAAAGGGATATAATCACAGAGTTTAACAATGCTGTGATGTTATTTACTTAAGAAAACGGACAAAGGCTTGTTTTTGTCAGCCAACGTGGCTTACCTCTACATCTACAACTGCTTTGTTTTCACTCTTTCTTGCACGAGAGTCCACCTAGTGGCTCTAAGCCTACAGAGTTCAACAGTTTGGGCATAATCATACTAAAGAAGAAGTTGAACAGTACTCTATCAGGAATCCCTCTCTGTTTTTGGTACATTCTGATATTGTTATTAATGCATGAGTCATTTTTAAAAACGCTTCATGGTTTTCGAGGTCTCAAGCTAACACAAAGACAAAAGACAAACCCTCCCATTAATTCTCATACTTTTATTACAGGCTACGATAGTAACATCCAGGAAGCCAACAGACTGCCCGTAAGGAAGCTTGATGACTTACTGACCAAAAAGAGTAAACTAATGTAAGTAGTTTATCATTAACAACAGAAGATATTTGGGATATGAAATATGAGTCAGAAGTGAATTTTAAAAATGCAAATACAATAACAGAAAGAACACTAAACTGTATGAAGTGTCTTCTGGGAAATGCTTGTACTGTAGAAGCCAGAAACTGCAAAGGTCATCATGTTCCTCCATTTGCTCTTTTCATCTGTTCAATACTGAACAATGTCTCTCAAAACTGGTAAAAGCAAGAGAAGGACAGCTCAACTTATCAACTTCTCACTCATCAGTAGAGTCCCCAGTGTAGGCTTTGTCTATCAAAACATTAAAACATTAAACAGGTCATTTCCCACACTAATATGAAGACCAGGCCTACCTAGACTAAATGTCAGTGGAGAATTCCTCTTCCAAATCTGATTAATTCAGAAGCAGAACTTTATCTGTGAGCCAGCAGGCCACAATGTTCAAGCCCCAGCTAAGCTAGATCAGATACCACTCAAGAACGACTCACATGGTCTTATGGTCTCTCAATCTGTGGGTTTCCATGGACGCTTCTGTTCAAAAGCTTGGAAGCACTGTTTTTTATATAAACCCAATTGTGTTGCAGAAACAGCACTGTGCAAAAATCATAAAGCTCACTTCTTATTCTCCAGGGTATATTTTGTTTTTTTCCATCGGAGTTTACATGACAGAATCAGGCAACTTATTCAGTAACTGCATGACATAATATTTTTTTGTAAAAGTTCCCCTCAAATTAACAGAACATGTGTTTTAGGATCGACACATATTGCTATATGCTTACAATTTACTGCTGAAAGCCAAAAATCTTAGATGCGCTTTGTATTATTTTATCAGAATCATATGTACAGAGCAGATCACTGAATAGACGCCATCTGTTTATAGTTTATAGCCCAGATTTGTGGAAAAATGGGTCAATTTCAGCAGAAAAACAAATTGTGAGTTCAGCTTCTTTTATTATAAGGGTTTAAAATGACATCACCATCTATTTGACTGGAAAGACCTTTTCAATGTAGCTTCTGAAACATGAAAGTTATGAAGAATATGACAAAGTGCATTTTAGAACCACCAGTGGTTTCAAGGACAATTAAAAGGATGATACACAGAAGCCTCAAGAGGTAAGTCTAATTTCCACATGTTCAGTATTTAGTGTGTCCACTCTTTGCCTTTATTACAGCTTCCATTCTTTTAAAGAGACCTGCTTTCAGTTTTTCAACTAAATCTACAGGGATAGTTTCCACACCTCCAAAGTTCAGTCTTAGAAGATCTGCTTCTCAGGATCCAAGATCTTTTTAGTCCATTTTCTTTTCTCATTAAGGGACTCCTAGCACTGAGTTGTCTTCTCACAGCGGAAAGATGGACAGAAACATCTGTGGATGTTTTCAGATCTAAAGGATGAGTGGAGCTTGATTTTCTCCTCTCTCTCAAGGATGAAAGCTTTTTAAAGTACTGTTTATCTGACAGGGACAGTATTGGTGGTCTAGCAATTCTTCACTGCATAACTTATTACGGAATGAAATAAAAACTATTATTAATATGACAAATGATCTCAAATTTTTGGACCCTTAGCACATGCTGAAGTAAACAATAAAGGCTATGATGATGGAAATGGCGCTGTATGTCTACCGTGGGAGAATATGAAAGCTGAAAGAAGCTGAGGCCAGGCTTGCATGAGAGCGACTGTGTGTGGAGGTTTTAATTGCAGTATGAAAAGCCAGCGGAGATTAGGAGAGTCGTCCTTTAATTATACGCCCGGCTCATGAGAAAGCCCCTGTGCTGCGAGCGCGCGGTAAACACTGCCACATGTCAAACCAGCAAGAAGAGGAACTTGCCGAGCAGCTTAGCTAGTGTGAGGGGTCCTCCTATTCATTCTAGGCCTATTTAGACCATCAGCACCATAATTATCTAAAGCATCAGTCAAATGTTTGGAAATACTTGACTGAATATATGTATAACATTTTGATTGGCTTATGCTTAAAAGCTTGAGACAGATTTCTAAAAGCTTCTAAAAACTTCTAAACTGTGAATTTATGGGTATTTGTGAATTTATTTCCAAAATACATAATATATTTTTAAATGCTTTCCAGCAAGTGTTGTCAGGAGCTAACAAATATAGAAAGAAAACCTTGTATCTTCATTTTATTTATTAATTATTATTAATTTTTTAAATAATTTGAACACCATCTGCCAAGCAAAAGCAACAGAAATGGTCCAAAATTACCTGGAATAAAATGCCTTTACTTTAAAGGGCCCATATAACAGAAAAATGACTTTTCTTTGTTTCGTTTTTGCTACCATGTTTTTTTTTTAAAAAAACATCATTAATGTTTCAAAACATATCAGTCACTTCCCAGTCCATCTAGTCCATATATGAAAACTGCCAAAACTAGCTCATGTTTAATTCATTGCTTCTCTAATGTCAGGAAAAAAGCAAATTTACATTAATCTGTCTAATCGGTCTACAGCAGTTTAGCTCACTCATTCATGAAGAAGTTATATGAAGTGTTTCCACTGTTTTGTTGAAGGAGGCACGATACAGGACAGCCAATCAGACAACAGAGATCATTTAATGGGGTAGTCATGAGCTGGAGATTAGGGAACCGGCCCTGTGCCCGGAAGGCTGCCGGTTCAAACCCCAGCGCTGACAGTACGTAACCGAGGTGTCCTTGAGCAAGGCACCTAACCCCCAACTGTTCCCTGGGTGCTGCGGATAGGGTCTCCCACCTCTCCGGGCAAGTGTGCTCACTGCCCCCTAGTGTATGTGTGCTCACTAGTGTGTATGTGGTGAAATTTCCCCATTGTGAGACTAATAAGGGTCTCTTAATCTTAATGTCTTAAAGCCCGTGTGTCAAACACAAAGATCAAAGATCAGGCCTGATCAGGCCCCCTAATCCTATCTGGCCCATTTCACAACACACTGCATTACAATCCCCAGCATGCACTACAACATAATGTGCGTAATGTAATGTAATGTGATGTAGCTTATTATAATGTGCATAGTTTTGTGCACTGTAGCATATTCATTCATTAATTTACTTATTTATTTCCGAATTAATATTCATTATGTAATATTTCAAGGTTCCCTACAACTGCTTTTATTTTAAGATTGGTGTTTTGGCATATATTGAATAAATAATGACCAACTCAAATGTTACGTAACAACCAAATAAACACACAGATGATCTCTGACCCACAGATTTGTAGAGGTTAATATGGCCCTTTTAGTGGCTGAGTTTGACAGCCCTGTCTTAAAGCCACAGTAACAAAAAGAGCATGCTTGATTCTAAGAGATGTTGGGAAATTGTCATGCACAAATCATGACTTCTCCTAGCACCAAAAAAACACACATTATAAGTGGACAATGGGAAAAGATAAACAGCAAGAAAAATGTGCGACATGGGCCCTTTAACCAAAACATTGAAAGCCATTCCTGATTTGTCCTTTCCCGCAAAGCAGCATCAAGACAAAAGGGGGCTACTTTGATTTATTTAAGAACTACTCTGGGGTCACTGTATAATTTTGATGTCTTCCCAATTCTAAAAAATTTGCCCAAAAAACTCTTCTAGATGTGTCCAATTTTTTCATCTACTCAGTGAAGAGCGGCATTGCTGGATCACCTGACAATAGTAAGAGGCCTTACAACAGGCTAACTCGATTTATAACCAAACGTCAACATGAATTTTCACTTTAGTGACGCTTTGATCTATACTTAGACTCCGCTGAACAGAAAAACATGTTTAAATGTCAGCAAAGCAAAATGGCCATGGGTGGCCTACACTTTCTGAGGGTTTTGTTTTTTTTTCCTACTCTGCCATTCGAGTTCATCACAAGACCCTTTCTGCCTCAACATTTCTCAGTTTAAAGGTCAGGAAAATGTTTTTTTTTGCTTTCAAGTTTCCATTTAGGGAGAATTTCTGAAACAGAGCTTTGAGGTAAATGGTCAGACGGCTATAACAGATTAGACGATTAGAGGCTCTTTTGGTGGAAAGAACAAGAAGGCCATGTAAAGCTGTTTCCTGACCCATGTCCTCTTACCTGCGGAGGAAACACACACACTCACACACACCTGTTTCCCCTGTACGCCTCTTCCCAAGCCAAACACACATTGCCATGACAACAATAATAGAAACAAAGCTCCACCTCCTTCTGTCTCTTTCAAAGCGGGGACTGATGAACGGCACTGAAGTGTTGAAGGAAAACAGTGACATGACAAAGACGCCTGTAAACACCTCATCAATCTCATCATTACACACATAACACATCTGCGCTGATGCAGGAAACTACACACCAGCATGTTTCCTCTCTGTAACATTTAATAAGCCATTTCCTCATGTTTCATTTTAACAGGCAAAAGATTTGGTCAAATTTTTCACTTCACTTCGATGTAAAAACCCCAAATCAATCTTCATTATCAGTCTTCCACAATATTACTATATGGAACTGATGTTTTATGTATTTATTCACACAGTCTGATAACAGTCTTGCCCCATTAACTGTAACCTGCTTGAGTCATGCTCCTTCTACAGTCTTTAGTGATCTATGTCTCCCTCTTCTGGCACACTGTAAGAATAGTTTCACACAAAAATGGTCATTCTTTCCCTAGTAAACACAGGATGTCACACAGTTCACTAAACCACAAGTGAATCACAGCAGGCTTTTTCCACCAGCACTGCCAAACAATGCAGCATCGCTCCGCTCACAATGTACAGACACGAATGGATTTTAAATGGGCAGCACGTATTGATACCACAATTTTTAGGGCAATAGCTTGGCAAAAAAAATCTCTTTATTTTAGACATAGCCAATCAGTCAAGACCAGTGTTGCTCAAAAAAGTAATCCATTATATGTGTTGAGGTTAAGAAGCCTACATACATACATATGATTGACTTTGTAGTCGTGTCATCGGACTTGCGGCCATGTGTTTTGGACACTCGGGTAAAGAGAGGAGCTGAGCTGTCAACTGATCACCACCTGGTGGTGAGTTGGATCAGGTGGTGGGGGAAGATGCCGGTCAGACCAGGTAAGCCCAAACGTATAGTGAGGGTTTGCTGGGAACGTCTGGCAGAAGAACCTGTCAGATTGATCTTCAACTCACACCTCCGTCAGAACTTTGACCAGATATCGGGGGATGTGGGGGACATTGACTCAGAATGGGCCATGTTCCGCTCCTCCATTGTTGAAGCGGCTGACTGTAGCTGTGGCCGTAAGGTAGTTGGTGCCTGTCGGGGTGGTAATCCTCGAACCCGGTGGTGGACACCCCAGGTGAGAGATGCCATCAAGCTGAAGAAGGAGTCCTACCGGGCATGGTTGGCCTGTGGGACACAAGAGGCAGCTGGCAGGTATCGACAGGCCAAGCGATCTGAGGCTTCAGTCGTCGCCAAGGCAAAAACCTGTGTGTGGGAGGAGTTTGGTGAGGCCTTGGAAAGTGACTAAGTCGGCTCCGAAAAGATTCTGGCAAACCGACAGGCGACTCAGGAGGGGAAAGCAGTGTGCCACTAGCACTGTATATAGTGGAGATGGTGTGCAGCTGACTTCGACTGAAGACGTCATTGGGCGGTGGAAGGAATACTTCGGGGACCTTCTCAATCCCACCGACACGTTCTCCAGTGAGGAGGCAGAGTCTGGGGACATGGGAATAGGCTTGTCCATTACTGAGGTCGAAGTCGCTAAGGTAGTTAAGAAGCTCCTTGGTGGCAAGGCTCCAGGGGTGGATGAGATCCGCCCTGAGTTCCTCAAGGCTCTGGATGTTGTGGGGCTGTCTTTGCTGACACGCCTTTTTGAACATTGCGTGAACATCGGGGCGGTGCCACTGGATTGGCAGACGGGGTGGTGGTGCCTCTTTTTAAAAAAGGGGAACGGAAGGTGTGTTCCAACTACAGGGGAATCACACTCCTCAGCCTCCCTGGTAAGGTCTATGCAGGGGTACTGGAGAAGAGAGGCTTATAGTCGAACCTCGGATCCAGGAGGAGCAGGCCGGGTTCCGCCCTGGTCGTGGAACACTGGACCAACTCTTCACCCTCTAGAGGATTCTGGAGGGTTCATGGGAGTTTGCCCATTCAGTCCACATGTGCTTTGTGGATCTGGAGAAGGCATTCGACTGTGTTCCCCGGGGTATTCTGTGGTAGGTGCTTTGGGAGTACAGGGTACATGGCTCTTTGCTACGAGCCATTCAGGCCCTGTACAAACAAAGCTGGAGTTTGGTTCGCATAGCTGGCAGTAAGTCAGACTCTTTCCCAGTGAGAGTTGGACTCCGTCAGGGCTGCCCTTTGTCACCGATTCTATTCATAATTTTTATGGATAGAATTTCTAGGCGCAGTCAGGGGATGGAGGGTGTCCGGTTTGGTGACCTCAGGGTCACATCGCTGCTGTTTGCAGATGATGTGGTCCTATTGGGGACATCAGGCCACGAACTTCAGCTTTCGCTGGATCGGTTTGCAGCCGAGTGTGAAGCGGCCGGGATGAAAAATCAGTACCTCTAAATCCGAGACCATGGTTCTCAGGTGGGAAAGGGCTGAGAGCCCTCTCTGGGTCGGGATAGGCTCTTGCCTCAAGTGGAGGAGTTCAAGTATCTCGGGGTCTTGTTCACGAGTGATGGTACAAGGGAGCAGGAGATTGACAGGCAGATTGGTGCTGGGTCAGCAGTGATGCGGGCTCTTTACCGGTCTGTTGTGGTAAAGAAAGAGCTGAGCCATAAGACAAGGCTCTCGATTTACCGGTCGATCTACGTTCCCACCCTCACCTATGGTCATGAGCTTTGGGTAATGACCGAAAGAATAAGATCGCGAATACAAGTGGCCGAAATGAGTTTCCTCCGCAGGGTGTCTGGACTCTCCCTTAGAGATAGGGTGAGAACTTCGGTCATCCGGGAGGGACTCGGAGTAGAGCCACTGCTTCTTCACGTCAGGAGGAGCCAGCTGAGGTGGTTCGGGCATCTGGTTAGGATGCCTCCTGGACGCCTCCCTCAGGAGGCATCACAGGCAAGTCCACCTGGGAGGAGACCCCGGGGAAGACCCAGTACTCGCTGGCGTGACTATATCGCCCAGCTGGCCTGGGAGCGCCTCGGAATCCCCCTTGGAGAGCTAGTGGAAGTGGCTGGGGAAAGGTATGGGCCTCATTGCTTCGGATGCTGCCCCCGCAACCCGAACCCCGGAGAAGCGGAAGATAACGGATGGATGGATGGATGGATGGATGGATGGATGGATGGATGGATATATATATATATATATATATATATATATATATATATATATATATATATATATATATATATATATATATATATATATATATATATATACATATATACACACACTGCTCAAAAAAAATAAAGGGAACACTTAAACAACACAATATAACTCCAAGTAAATAAAACTTCTGTGAAATCAAACTGTCCACTTAGGAAGCAACACTGATTGACAATCAATTTCACATGCTGTTGTGCATGGAATAGACAACAGGTGGAAATTATTGGCAATTAGCAAGACACACTCAATAAAGGAGTGGTTCTGCAGGTGGGGACCACAGACCACTTCTCAGTACCTTTCTGCTTTCTGGCTGATGTTTTGGTCACTTTTGAATGTTGGTGGTGCTTTCACACTCGTGGTAGCATGAGACAGACTCTACAACCCACACAAGTGGCTCAAGTAGTGCAGCTGATCCAGGATGGCACATCAATGCGAGCTGTGGCAAGAAGGTTTATTCTCATTGAATACTTTTTTTTCTGTACAAAGTTGAATGTGTGGTCAACAAAATCACACAAAAATCATCAATGGAAATCAAATTTATTAACCAATGGAGGCCTGGATTTGGAGTCACACACACAATTAAAGTGGAAAAACACACTACAGGCTGATCCAGCTTTGATGTAATGTCCTTAAAACAAGTCAAAATGAGGCTCAGTATTGTGTGTGGTCTCCACGTGCCTGTATGACCACCCTACAATGCCTGGGCATGCTCCTGATGAGGTGGCGGATGGTCTCCTGAGGGATCTCCTCCCAGACCTGGACTAAAGCATCCGCCAACTCCTGGACAGTCTGTGGTGCAACGTGGCGTTGGTGGATGGAGCGAGACATGATGTCCCAGATGTGCTCAATCGGATTCAGGTCTGGGGAACGGGCGGGCCGGTCCATAGCTTCAATGCCTTCAACTGCACCAGCATATGGTCTCACAAGGGGTCTGAGGATCTCATCTCGATACCTAATGGTAGTCAGGCTACCTCTGGCAAGCACATGGAGGGCTGTGTGGCCCTCCAAAGAAATGCCACCCCACACCATTACTGACCCACTGCCAAACCGGTCATGCTGAAGGATGTTGCAGGCAGCAGATCGCTCTCCACGGCGTCTCCAGACTCTGTCACGTCTGTCACATGTGCTCAGTGTGAACCTGCTTTCATCTGTGAAGAGCACAGGGCGCCAGTGGCGACTTTGCCAATCCTGGTGTTCTCTGGCAAATGCCAAGCATCCTGCATGGTGTTGGGCTGTGAGCACAACCCCCATCTGTGGACGTCGGGCCCTCATACCATCCTCATGGAGTGGGTTTCTAACCACCTTTGTGCAGACTCATGCACATTTGTGGCCTGCTGGAGGTCATTTTGCAGGGCTCTGTGTGTGTTTTAAAATAAAGATATCTGTTATTTGTGACTGTTGCAATTATTTTTTGTGATTTAAATGCAGTGTCACCCTCAAGTCACAAATATAACAACCCCGCTGGTACTCAAAAGGAGCAAGTTACTAATTACATTTCTAAAAATGTGATGATTACATTACTTATCACTTTGCTAAAAAGTACTTTCATTATTCATTACTTCCAAGTAATTCTAAATTATCTCTCTACATTGGCAGATAAATATAATATAAGCATTATTCTTTTATTTAAACAAGTATCTAAAAAGTTATAGCTCCAGACTCACCAAACTCACTCCTGTTTAAAACTACAGCTGGTAAGCTAACATTACTAATAAACACAAGAACTGAATAGTCACCCAAATAACCTAAATTGTTTCTGTAAAAATACCTCATCAAAACTTCTTTCAACCTGCTCAAACTGCACTGATGGCTAGATTAGGGTCACACAGAGCTGCCAAAGTGGTTTGAGCACAGTGTGACTTGGACTGTGAACTATAATAATGAACAAAACCTCACTGGCAGCCAATTCCGCTCACTGGCTCTGTATTCACAAACTACTTAAAGAACAGGAGAGCTGACCTAGAGTCAGTATTTGAGACAGTGACCATCATAAATATGGAGGACTCTGATCCAGGATCAGTCCTGCTTTGTAAAGGTGCCAGCCCTGGTGTTGTCTGAAACAGCTGCCCATAGCAGGTGTGTTGATTTTTTTTATAACTCACAGTAAGTCATACTGTATTGCAAACTAGTTCAACGAGGACCTGCAGGTTAAAACAAGTTTTGGGGATGTATTTTTACAGAACCAATTTTTTGGGCTTCTGAGGCGACTGAAGAGTTCTACTGACATTAGCCTTGTAGCTCCAGTGCCAATTCAAAGAAGCACATGTCTTTGGACATGTCTTGCCTTATGGACTACATCTGGGGTATGTAGAAAAATGAGAAATTAGAGCTTTTATCAAACCATTCCTTTAAAACCCACAAACATCTACCAACAGGAACATACACAGGAAACCAATTACGCTGTTCAGTACTTTATTTATAAAGAAAGCCAGTAACAGCAGATATTATTTAAAGTGTAGTCACCATCTCTGCCTTTGAGCAAGACATAGTAAGTTATGCTGATTTCAAATTATGAACTTACATTATGAAAAATTATAAACACCTAGAAATCAGACACACTCAAAAGAGTGCAGTCAGCTAGCACACACCCAAAAATCTATATAGAGGAAATGTATGTTTTAAATGAATTGCAAGTGATTAACATTGCTCTATTTGAGAACTGTGATTAATATATGTAATGAAATTCTAATTAAAACAGTAACTGTAAATGTGATTGCAAGAATTTAAGCTGCAATGTGTTACAAGACTTCCTATGTTCTTACAGGAAAAAATACGCTTTAGTGTCATGCCTTATTTTCTACCATGTTAACCCCCCAGCACTGGCCAACACACATCTGATGTCCAAAGTTTGCTTCTTTGGCCAAAAAAATAATAACTGCGTACATTGTGTAGCTGAAAATATATTTAGCCGTCATCTTGAAGACTGATTTTTTGTGTATTTCTGTCCATTTTATGCCTAACAGGATGTCATACACTGTCTGAAACAACATAAACAAGCCTATTAGAGATTACTTAACACCTCGATGTGGTTTGGGTTGTGTGTGAGGTGATTTAAAAATGCAGTTTGCTAACCTGGTTGTTGCCTGTAAGCTTCCTTTCCACTGCAAAATGAAACAAACTTCAGATTTTTTTTCCTCTCCTGACTACATTTAGGGTAAGAGGGAAGCAATGATTGATTTTCACCAGACTTTCCTTGTAGCGGAGTTTCATGAGGTTCTGCACGTTGAGACCCTGATTTAACCCCATATGGAACTCTCCTGTCTGTCTCACAACCCCACAGTTTCATATTTCAGTCTGAGAAGCTAGCTTCCTTTATCTGTCGCAGTGGCTGACATGGATCCAGTGAGGAGTATCCAGTCTGTGAATGGGAAAACTGGGGGGCCTATGGGAGAAAAAAGCCTGTCTGATCTCATGGCCCAGAGATGACCCCAGCATCCAGACCTGCCTGGAGCATCACCTTTAGTTCTATAGTCTCTCTGTCTCCTGCAGTGGATCTGTTGCTGCTTAGATGGCTTGATACAACAGCAATAAAAGATGAAAGGCTGCTGGAGCAATACAAGAGCAATGGTAAATCTCTACCAGGGACGATGACAGGGAGACTAAAGGCTGTATAAGCGTGTGATGCTTTTTTTTTTTCTCCTGAAGCAGAAGTGACTTCCACTTTCTGGAAGTCAAGTGTCAATGAATAGGCTCTGTGTGTATGTCTGGAAGTGAAAAGCAGGGCATTTATATGCATTTAGAAGATTCACAGCACTTACTCTATACAGCAGCTTCTGGCATTTCAATTCAAACTGAAAGGTGAAAGTTTGTGAATGAACTTAAGGTTTACTTTAGGCAGTTGCAATGAAATCCAATGTGGCTATGTTATCCCAGGTGGTTGCTAAGTTGCTGCTAGGCCATTGCTATTGAATCCCAGGTGGTTACTAAGGTGTTGTAAGCTTGTTGCTACAGTATCCCAGGTGGTGCTGGCCATTGCTATGCTACACCAGGTGGATGCTAAGGTGTTGCTACGTTATTGCTATGCTGTCCTAGGTGGTTTCTAAGGTGTTGCTAGGCAGTTGTCGAAGTTGGTTGGTAGTATATACACAACACCATTTATTTAATTTAGGAAAAAAATTGTTTGAATGGTGGCTCTATGAAAACTGTAAGCGTAACAAGCCCCAAAGCTAAAGCTCTATGATCCTGCAAAGTTTTATGGTTCTAGCTTGAAAGCCGTGAACTACAAAAATGGTACAAAAAAGCATAGAATAATAGAACAAAGTTGTCAAGACAAGTTAATGAGTGAAGCTGCTTTAAACACCATTTGGGAAATAGTCAAGTTAGCCGAGACATGCTTGTTGAGGGAAGTTTGCCTCTTTTTGAACAGGAGCTCAAAAGCTAACGCAGCTAACAAGTAATGGATGCTTATACCCCAACCAGCTAGCATTGTACCAACTGAATACATGTAGTAATCATCACAGACTTGCCTGAAATCATGCAGAGTTGTAAAGTAATCTTAAATATACTTCATGTGACTTCTGACAAATGATATTCTGTCATCTATAAAAATGGATTAGTAGTAATGCTAGAAACAGTAGTAGCCAGTCAGAAAGGAATTAATAGGGACTTCCTTCAATTTTTAAAAATTTCTGCCTAATTAAACTGATGCAATGTAAACAAAGCCCATCAAAAGCGTTTGACGTGAAATGGTTAACTGTGGAGAAACGTATTGATTCAGATTTCTTTACAGTGGTGGTGATGGGAACCATCAGAACGTCTACAACACAAATACAGCCATTTTATTCACTATCTAAAATGACCAGTGAATCTATGTTCGTTGATCCATGTTTTCATAGTTTTTGTGTGTAATGTTATATGTTGATGACGGTACAATAGAGGCACAACCAAGTTTTCTTTGGGTACTATTTTGCCTTAGAATTCCCTGAAAGTTCCTTTTCACTATGAATGGAATTATGTTTCAGGCCAAAACCTTACGATCCGCAAGCAACATCTCAAGGCATTAGGCATCGTATTGAAAACCATTTCATGCAATGGCTTCTATCGAGATACTTTCTGTCCTGGGGGCCAAATATTCATTTCCCATATATTAGAGGCATTTAAAGACTTGGATGCCTGGCTCACAATCACAACCACCACCTTAGTGAATAATTCTGACTCGGTAAGTTTCTTTAGAATGAAGCATTTCACACCAAAACATTTAATTATGCAGAAAATTTGAAAAATCAGTAGATTTGTCCCTTAATTTTTGAGCTTTTGGGTAATAATTACATCATGTATCCACACAATCTTCTGTTTCTGCAGTATGAATGTACTCTGGACAGTGAATGAGGGCAAGTGCAGGCAAATTTGGGTGGCTATCTGAAGCTGTTCTGTAACTAGTTTCGGCTGTGTGAACGTGTACATATATAAGTCAGTGACTGTGTCCCCCTACACAGTCCCACAGGACCAGTCGCTCACTCTTTCCGACTACATCAATGTTCCGCTGAAGAGAAAAGGAAGCCAAACACACACAATCCCTCGCATGGTCTGGACACTATGCCATAGACTGACTAACACACTGGCGATGCAAGACTAGCCATTACATCATTCACCATGATGCCCCACCCCACAAGCTCAGCTCATATAAAAACATAACATACACTTATCCATACACAGTACGGCTCCACAATATGGACAAAATGCCACACTGCAATAATCCTACATATAGTACTGTGCAAAAGTCTTAGCAGTTTAAAACCATTTAGATCAGAAGTCAATGTGTTTCTGCCTCTAAGAACATCACAGAAAAGTAAAATATGTACAGTAAAAAAATTAAAAAAAAACACAGTAAAAAAAAAGGTTCTAAAAAGAGTTATGATGGTTAAAAGGCCACAAGTTTGATTTCTCCTCAATTCCATCCGGCCATCAAGATGTGTTCAATTCCATCAGCAGCACTCCTAAATTGTTTTTATTATGCACTGAATAGACAAACAAGATATTAGATGAACTACAATATACCAGGCTGCCACAAACAGAAGTTTAAATAAGTGAACAAACACCTTATCATTCTATTCACTCCATCAGTTTCTGAGCAAGTATACATTTACTGCCCACTTGAATGGCTTTTACTTCTTTACCAAATCATTTATATTTATCAGAACATGTGAGTCCATAAATTAGTTAAAACAATCAAAATCTAAATCTTGGTAAAACACAAGGTGAGGATTATATTGCATATCATCACTGTAGTGAGAAAACCTTATCCCACAAAAAAGCTACAGTACGTAGGTTTTGGGGATTTTGAGACCTCTCTGGTGGAAATATGTATTTGCACGCAACCTTTTGTAAGAGTGGTTGTGCTTTGGATTCCTTTCCCAGGTGGAACAATCTGATAATTGCTGGTGTGTTGAAAGAGTTTTCAAGGAGAACTTCAAGGAGGACATGAATTATCTACCATTGTCATCATATCTTCATCAGTATTATGTTGATTTTGCATTTGAGAATGAACCATCTAACTGGACCTTACTGTGGACCCTGTGCATGTGATGTGAATACACAAAGACCTATGATGCCTCTGACCATTAAATAATTATTTCAGCCTTTACAGGGCGAAATGCAGCGGTGCACCATACTTTAATTGTTTGCCTCCTGACCCTGTAATGCTTTTTCTTTAATCATAACAAAACGTCACATAGTGCAGCTTTAATGCATGTTAATGTGAGAAGACTTTGATTTTAAGTAATTCTGGACCTTTTCTAATGGACCATCCATAGTGAAATTCTCAATGAGAAAAGGCACCTAGCACTTGTTTACAGTTTTCCCAGACATTTCACTACAACATCAATGCTGTGAACAGCACAGCAGTAACACTGATAATGTATCCCAGTACAACATAAAAACTATGAGGCTGACCACTTGATTAACTGCCTCTACACTGTTGCTTCACCCTGCTGGTGTACAGTTAAAAACTACAGCCCATCTGTTTATGCACTGTGTATGTTAGCCATCCTCTTACCCTTCATCAGTGGCCAATATCTGACGATCTTGGCTGGATATTTTTGGGTGGTGGACCACTCTCAACGTAGCAGTGACAATGATGTGTAAAGACACCATGTGTGTATGATGTCACTGCTTGCTGAGAATGGACCTCCAAATAATCAGGGCTAGACGAGTAATAAAATTTGCTTAGAAATCTTGTGGCCAGAATAATAGAAACACTTCTTATATATAGATTGTATTTACAATTAACAAGCACACTTGGGTACCTAAAACAGTCAGCTGTCGTTTGAAAAAGGAAATATTGATTAAAAACTTAACAACAACATCGCTGTTGCAGTGTCCTTGTCCCCCCCACTGAGCGGCTCCACCCTGACTTTAACAGATCTATAAGCTGTGTTCAGCTCACGGTCTCCTACAATAAAGCCAACTTGTTTAACACCTCATTTTAAGATCTTCCTTCATACAGTGACATTAGAAAACTTCAGCTAACAGAACCAGACACCACCACGGTGACCACAATAGTTTAGCTATTGCGTCAGTCACAGTTAACAAATTTGGACAAAATCCGATTTGATGCACTTAGTTCTGCATCCAACCACACTGGTCTGTTAAAAATAGGAAAAAATGCAAAAAGGGGCCTCTCCAAGACAAGTGGCCACTTTCACAGGCTCTGCACTTTTAACATGAAACATTGTGGCCAGGAGCATCGGACAATAGGCAATGGGCCTCATTCACCAACCATTCTTAAGAAGAAATTCCTTCTTAAAACCCACTTACACAGTTTTAACAAAGATGCTGACATTCACCAGTGTTTTCTTATTTCGGATTTGTTCTTAGGTAAGAACAGTATCTACACACACTCAACAGCACAAAGGTGAGAACAGTTCTATGGTGTAAGAACACGTCAGGAATCTGGCGTCAACTTTTTCTCAGGACCTTTCTTAAGAACAACTTTAAGAAAAAACTTTGGTAGATATTAGAGAATGAGGCCCAGTGTCGACCCTTGTAAATAATATCTGAACAACAGTGGACCTGTGGTGAGAAATTAATGAAGAGGGTGGTGAGGGGCTGACAAATTGCTCAGTAATAGAAGGCCTACATTCTGAAACTGTGCACCTGTTTAACTTAGATGGAGCTCATAAAGTGGTCAGTGAGTAGAAATACAAGGTCTGTGTTTCTAATAAGGAAAGTATATATGTTACGTTGAACAGTAGATGCATGCAGAATAGACTTAAAACACCAGTATGAGTACTGTTGGCAAAATAATGCTCTGGTTGGCCTCTATCAATTACAAAGGCACAGATATCTCCACTCCAGCACCCACAGCTGCACATTCTTTTCATAATAAACTTTTATCAGTGTGGAGATTCACGCTCAGTTTCATCCGTGAGTGAGCAGACCACAGTCCCACCTAATTTTATTTACCACGCCTACATACTGTTCTGACACAAAGCATTGAAGCATTGCAAACTATAGGCAGCACAAACTATATTCTGCTAAAAATCTCATTTAGACACTTTAGCTCTTATTCAAATGGCAGCTGATCTCCACACAGGTTTCCTACTATTTTTAGCTCACCACCATACTGTCATCTATAAAACTTGACAAAAGTATGTCATACATTTTCAAAAACCCTGTAAGCAAGTTTGTTCAAGATTACGTAAGTGGCATGTATTATGCTACCTGTCTCTCAGTTTCAGTGCAAAACTAAAGAAGCAAACACACACACACACACACACACACACACACACACACACACACACACACACACACACACACACTCTAAGCCCTTTCTCCCTCAGGGTCGCGGGTAAAGAAGCAAACATCCAACACCAAACACTTCTTAGCCTATCGACTGCATTTGGGGTAAGGAAAAAGTGCCAAACTACCACTTCATACCTGTGAGTGAATCCGCTGACCTGAACATTACAGCCCTGAGTGAGGTACAAACATGATCTTTACAAGCCACTTGACAAGAGCAATCAAATATAATTTTAATGTGACTCATCAGAGCAAGGTCAAACACCATACTTTCTACAGGATCATAGTCCAACAATCGTGTCATGCATATTTCATAACCCAGCTATGTGCTCTGGTACAGCCAGTTTCCAACGAATCATTCCAGCCTGACAACGTCACTGGCCTATCAGTTCTAATCAGTTCTTCGACAGAGCAAGCACTTTAGAAAGAACACATGCAGCGTAAAGCAGAACCATGACAGATAAGACGGCGATGTAGGCGAAAACCCACCTGTCTTGTTTATGACAGGCATTTTCATCACAGCTGAGTGAGTGCAAGCTCCGCAGACTCTGTGCTGAAGAACAGGTGGTGAAGAGTGACCAGTACAGAGAGAAGACAGCCTTCAAGGCTGATCTGAGACAGCTGCACATCCAAAATTAGAGAAATGCCCACATCATGAATGGCCTCAGAGTCTAAAGTATGGGTGTAAAAACTGAACAACTGGACTGTTGTTTTTGCATGTTGTGACTGTTCAAAAACGAAAACATGACAATAAAAAAAAGTTTGTAATATTTTTATTGTCCTTTCTCCACTGTTTGAATAGTTCCTTGAATATTATTATATATTTTTAAATGAATCATACCAGAAT
The DNA here is from genome assembly GCF_015220715.1 of Pygocentrus nattereri. Classification (NCBI taxonomy): domain Eukaryota; kingdom Metazoa; phylum Chordata; class Actinopteri; order Characiformes; family Serrasalmidae; genus Pygocentrus; species Pygocentrus nattereri. Next base: position 7,180,038 of record NC_051231.1, on the reverse strand, counting down.
AATCTAACTGAATCAGACCATGGAAAATATGAGCTTTCCTGAAACACTGAATCGTTTCCTACTGAATCAATCACTGAGATGTCAGATTTCAGTTCCAGATCTCTCTGTTATTGGCTAGAACGTGGACAGCTAGTAGAAGGCCTAACATGGAAAAAACATGTTAACACAATGCATTATTGATAAGGCACAACCAGAATTGCAGTTACTTTGACAGGCACTTGTAAACTGAGTGAACGATTCGCTGCTCACTGGCAATCCAATAGCAACAATACACAAGACCATGTTCAATGAGCTACAGCTAACAGCTGTAAGACAATCCACATTAGTAATCCAAGAGAACACTTCAGTGTTGGTGACCTAGGTTGGCTTCCCATGTTTCGCCTTCTAGCACGTGTCATTTGAGCAGCATAGCTCACAAATATCTTGCTTTAAAGAACACAAACCTGCTGTCTTAAGTTACTGTAGCATAGAAAATGCAGAAGGCTCAGAAGGCTACAATGAGATGTATTTGTGTGGGTGTGTTCATGAAGCAAAGTATTCATGAGTAAATTACTTTTGCCACAACAATGTAGGCTGCTATTTATTACAACTGCAACAAATATTGACAAAATATAATATACCGCAGAGCATTACATAATACGTAACAATATAATCGCAATATGAAGCTCAGTCCTTATCATTCAACCCTAATCATAGCGTACATATCTGTGAGAATATTGTGCAGCTGCAGATGTCTGAGCTTGAAAATGAGTCTGGATTGGAGCTCAGATTTTTTTTTCCTCCATGAACCTCAAAGCCAGGCTTCATCTGGTCTCCAGAAACGTATTCCACATCTCTAAATAAAGACCCAGTCTCAGTCCACATACATCACCCACCCCCCCACCCACCACCCCCCCTGTCCACAGCTCAGCAGTGTGTTTTTTCAGGGGCAGGGACCTTCCCTTCTCTCTACGCAGAACACTCGCATTTTCACATCCTTCTGAACTTTGCAATAAGGTTCTGCTTTCCTTTTAACCGAGAACTGGTTGGAACTGACATACAAGTGTTAAGAAGTTCAATGTTGGTGACCTACACCTACAGCGCTGGTATCTATGTCACTAACTTGGTGTGGCAAAACAGGGAGATTCTGCTTGGTCTTTTTGAACATGTCCTTGTTTCCTGTCAGCATTCAGTAACCGTTTCTCTTCCTGAAAATGGGAAATACTGGAATTTAAAAAAAAGTTTGCTGGAGCTTTCATTTTCATGGTGTCCCTTTTGTACGGCATAAAGGTCACCTGAGTGTGCTTTCCAATTCAGACAGACTACGTACAATACAAGTTAAGAATATTGCACAGTTTTATTTGAAAATCACTTGACGATAAATGGGAGATTCTGAGAATGTGAATAATCCAGTGAATGACCATTATTTCTACAAATGACCCCTACATTTAGTCCTGTATTATCACTACAGATTACAGTATAGGCTGACCTTTTTCACTTATAAGGGGAAGATCATGAAGGATTACTGTTCATATTGTGTACATTTTCACAAAGCTTAGTACAACCACAGACGCCCTGCTTCTTTCTGCTTGCTTCTCTTTAGATAAGAGAAAAGAGGAAACAACAGAAAGATAAACAGAAAGTAGATGAGCTGATCAGAAACCTAAGATCTGATGTTGATAGACTTCCAAGGCTCTACCTGCCAATACAGAACTTTCAGGCAAATCAGGTTTATCTATTACTAAATGAGCACCATCAAATTGTAGCTTGGGCATGATACTCACGTTATCTGCCCAATAGGGTGAACTGATCATGAACTCCACTGTCTTTACAGTCAGTTGACTGATGGCAGATTTCTCTGGCTAACATTATTGGACAAATTGTTTATGAAAGCAACTACCAACAAAGACATTATTTGCTCTTTAGCCCGAAGCTCTTTAAAGGCTAAATGAATGCACTCATAAGAACGATGTGGTGGGTAGGCCAACACATGTATGGATGCACCGTGAAACTATAAGATAAATCAGCAGAAAAAAATCTTATAAAATCTCATATCAGGATCAAGATCAATCAAAGGGAGTCAATATTTGCTTATAATGTGTTCATTAATCAGCCATGCACTCCTAGTATCTGTCGATACTGATAAGGTAGACATGGGATTGAGTGAACCCTGTGAGAGACATGCAGGAAACACAGCCATTGGCAGAAATGGCCCGCAGGGAGCTTGGGCTGCTGTGAACCCATGAAAGGGCCAGAAAAAACCTTGCTAATCCCACCAAGGAAGAGGGGAGCGGGGATCACGCCTCGCTCAGAGAGTGAGCAGCTCCCCAGTCGCACCCAGTCAAAAGCTTATTCTGAACACATTCACTGAGGATTAGCAGGGGGATTAGGACTCGGCACGCTCCAGCGCCCCTCTTCCCTCCGCTCGCCCCGAACGACCATGACAACCTGACCTGCCAATCCAGGCACACTGACCAAACCTTCACACGCCTAAGACAGCGGTCTTCATCCCCCATCCTGCATATTTTGTTGCTTTCCCTGCTGTAGCACACCTGATCCAACAAGAGAAGTAATTTTTTCATTTGTGTCCCAGTTTGGGCTTAACCCACCATTTATACACTGTATGTGTCAAACGTTTTGCAGTAAAAGGAAAAGACAAATTATGAACTGGTATTTTATGTCAGTTGCTACATTTACATTTTGGCACAAATTGCAAACATTAAAACCATTAAGCGACAAAATTACGACATAATTTCCTTTAAAACCCTGTTGCACAAGGTTTATCAGGGGAAAAAAAGTCTTATTTCATGCATGCCGTAACTTGTGTACCTTTATCTTCCCTGACTTCAGCACAACCTACTAATAAGGATACTGTTTCAGTATTTATTTTTTCATCAAAATGTTTGAACCATAACACCAGTTCTCTGCCATATAAAGCTGTTTGAGCACTTTCCATTTAGAAGCTTTCAGCCTTTTCAGGATTTCTTTCTGCCATATAACAGTACATTTGAGTAAATGCAGCTTTCCCCACCCACAAAAAGATTCCAGTGTTGATTTTTGCAACATTTCTGGTATCAACATGAATGACAGCTTCCATTTCCCGAACCTGCATCAATAAACTTTTTTTAAAACATCAAAAATCCAATGGGTGAAAATAGCTTTTGAGTCCAGCATGAATAGACTCAATGCAACTGCCAATTTTACATTTATGCATTTAAAACGGCTCCTTCCCTTCCGCCAAGTATCCCTTCCTTCTCTGTTGCCGCAAAGCATAAACAACAAACGCCACTCGTGCATCGTCCAGGTATTAATCAGAGCTCATTGTTGTTGCACTGAAGCTCTGTGGCTAATGTCGGTGAGAGGCAGTATCAGCCTTTAGCCACTGGGTTAGCACTGTGCAAACTGCATGCCTAAATCGTTCCATGCCTCAAACCACCTTGAGATGTTCCGCATTTCTTTTTATCCAATCAAAGCATTGGAAGCGCTGCAGCATGATAAATGAAACAAGATGCTTTATCACATCACGAGCTAAGATGTCTGTCCACTGAAATTCTTAAAAAAAAACAAATATATATATATATATATATATATATATATATATATATATATACATACATACATATATATACACACACACACATACACACACACGCACACGCACACTGGCAAGAAAAGTATATGAACCTTTTGGAATTTTATGGTTTTCTGCATTCATTTGTAATAAAATGTGATCTGATCATCCAAGTCAAGTTTATTGACAAATATAATGTGCCTACAATAACACAAAAAATATGATCTTGCAGGTCTTTATTGCACACACTCATTCAACATTCAAAGTGGTAGTAGAAAATAGTGAATCCTTGGAATTAATAGCTGGTGGACCACCACCAACAACCTCAACCAGGCGCTTCCTGTGGCTGTGGCTCAGACCTGCACATTGTTCAGGAGGAATTGTAGCCCATTCTTCCTGGCAGAACCGTTTTAGTACTGTCGTGTTCCTTGGACCCCTCATGCGCACGGCTCTCTTCCACTCAATCCATGGCATTTCTATAGGGCTGAGATCTGGGCTCTGGCTCCAAAAGGCGGATTTTGTTTTTCATAAGCCATTCTGTTGTGGACTTGCTCCAGTGTTTTGGGCCATTGTCCTGTTGCATCAGCCAACTTCTACAGAGTTTCAGCTGATGTACAGACACTCTCACATTATCCTGCAGAATTTTTTTATACACTTGGGAATTCATCTCCCCCCTTGTAAGCTAGCCAGGCCCTGATACAGTAAAACAGACCCAAATCACGATGTTCCCTCCACCATACTCTACATTTGGGATGATATTTTCATGGTGATGTGCAGTGTCTTTTTTACACCAGATGTAGCTCTGCATGTTCAAAGTTTTACGGACTGTAGGCTCACGAACACAGATGTTAGCCTGTACCAATGTCGCCTTCAAATCTCTGGCTGTCATTCAGGGTTGTTTCTTTACATCGTTTATGAGTCTCCGTTGTGCTCTTGGGGTCATTTTGACTGGGCGCCCACTTCTTGGCAGAGTAGCCACAGTCCCAAATTGTCTCCATTTGCAGATTGCTTGCCTGACTGTAGACTGGTGAATTTCTTAAGTCTTTGAAATCACTTTGTAACCCTCTCCAGCTTTATATAAATCAATAATGTTTGATTGTGGATCCTCTGAAAGCTCTTTGTGGCGAAGCATGGCTCACACACGCGTATCCTTCTTGTGCAGAGCAAACCCAAAAAGTTTGAGTGGTTTTTTATCAAAGTAGCTCCAGTCCACACCTCCAAACTCATTTTCTTAACAAGACTCCAGGTACGCCAACACCTGACTCCAATTGGCTTTTTTGAGATCATTAACTCATGGGTTGCAAGACATGAATGATCGGAATTTTTGTGTGTTATAATTTTGTGTGTTATTTATATAATTATTTTATATTTGCCAATACAATTGATTTGGATGAGGATCAGATCACATTTTATGACACAAATTATTGCAGAAAAACATAAAATTGCAAAATGTTCACATACATTTTCACATACATACACACACACACACACACACACACACACACACACACACATATATATATATATATATACATATATATATATATATATATATATATGTATGTGTGTTTGTGTGTGTGTGTGTATGTGTGTATCAGTTATTGGTCAAGTGTCCAGGATTTCAGGGCTGAGGTGACACACCTACCTACATGACATACTGTTAGCTTTATACAACAATATATATAATATAAGTATGCTGCATGGCTAAAAGCAGTAGTAGCAGCCATGTTGAAGTCTGATTTTAATCTGTTTCCTCAATTTTTATAGATAATATTAAGCGTTGTTACCTAAAAAGTTCGTATTTTAACACCAGTGCACACATTTGGAAGCAAACTCTGGACACCAAACATCTCTTGTCTTCCTACATCTCGAGGAAGAGGAAATTTTGATACATTAAATTTTTGTATGAGCCACACTACTTTGGCTTGATCACACTTCTTGCACTAAAAGGGGCCAGTACTCTACAGACGTACTCAATCTGAGGCCACTTGGGGGGGGGGGGGGACTATTACTGTAAGACATTGTACAGTCAGGAGTTTTGCTGCTATGTGGGTGTACAGGCTGGGCGGCAGCACCTGCTGATAAGGAAACAGGTGAAGAACCGGCCCCTACAGACATCCCAGATCCCTCATCTGTCTTCAAAGCTTATAGGCTCATATCTACAGATATAAATGTGCCTTTTGAACTCAAGCAGGGCAGTGAGACATCTGCTGTCGTATCTAAATATAAGGGAGTGTCATTTTATTTAGTATCTGTGGTTACAGCTGCTATGCAAAACCATCGCAGATGCAACCTAATCATAGAGGATATACTGAAAATCCTTAAAGCATTGTAGCAGCCCAAAACAAAAACACACAGGGTCAAGAAACCGGGGCCATATCAGCGTCAAAGCCTACAATTAGCAGAGCTTTTAAAGATTATGGTGGAACCTCAGAGGTCTTTCTGTCCCTAGCGAGCAAGGTCTCCTCAATAAGCAGTTCACACAGAGACAGCGTTCCACATGAGCATGTTATGCTTGCCCCTGCAAAGGCCAAGACTGAAAGCCCAAACATCTGACCTGTAAATAACAGCGCTGTGCATGTGTAAGAACAGCAACGTCCGAGAGGAAAGACCAACTTTAAACCTTGACATAATGTCACCACTAACTGAGTACATTATATCATTGTCTGAAAACACATATGAGTGTAAATTACCCACTAAAATAGAGGCTACTGTACTTGTAATGATATAATGACTTAGTAGAAGTAAAGGTAACCACAAAAATAGGCTCCCTATAGACCTGCAGCGGAACTTCTTAGTACATCCAGCACCCAACAGCCCAGAAACAGAAGTCTGCTGTTCTATTCTTTGCTTTAAGTCTAAAATTAAACAACACAGCTCAGGGCTCAGACGCACAGCAGGGAAGTCCAGGTGCTGAACCAGAAAAACAGAGCAACATACAAAAATAGATTAGGAATAAAATGGAAATGGTAGAAACAGAAAGTAGAAATACGCTTCAGCACAGGCTCAAAAAAATATCCAGATTGTACTGTAATGGTATTTAAGGGGAACGCCACCGATCTTTCAAACAGTAGAGAAATTTACATTTCTTTACAGTGTTGGTGATGGGAACCAGAGGTCACTGTGTCTACAACACAAATTTATATATATATATATATATATATATATATATATATATATATATATTTTATATATATGCAGTTTTGATGATAAAAAAGTGATAAACCAATGGATTTTACCTCTGAAACTGTTCACTCAAAAGTATCAAGAACAATGTCTTATGGATCAGGCAGCAAACTCGTAACTACTGAACGCAAAAACGTGTTGTGACGTCGCTTTTCGAGGCATTACTTTGCCCAGGCCTGCACTGACTGGCAGAGAAATTTAGAAAAATTTGGTGGAATTCCCCTTTCAGCACATAGAACTGAGTGAACGGGAAAAGCTGAAGCACGTACATGAACACTGAGCAAGAAAATCCACGAGCCAGAGACTAAAAATAATCAGGCGAAAAATAATTTAACTGGAATTATGAACTATATGAACACGACTTATATGTTGTTTGAGATGTTCTTCACACACTGACTCACATATTCTCAGGATGACTACACGGCACCACCAGTTAACACCCAGATATCAGGTGGGTGTTCTGGTGTAACAAGAGACAGGAAACCTACTTTCTTGGCCACCAAGAGTTACAGATACTCGAAGTGGCTCATGCGAGGTGAAGCCTGGCCGTTACAGAGATACCTGTCCACTTTTTCCTTTCCACAGTGGTGGTTGGGTCAGTGGCTGTTACTCAGAATCAACGTGGGAACAAACAGGTCATCGCTTTCTGCTTTATTTTCAGAAAAATAAGATTTTTTCTCTCTTACCCGGACACTTCATTGCTTCCAACACCCGTTTGCATGGAACCAGGACTGTCGCCTTTACAGCTCAAACAGAAAAACGCTCAGCACAGGATTTCCAGCTCAACCCAACTCCCCATAAGAGAGGAATGAAATGTCAGTACAGTCAGTCCAGCGGCTTCACGGAGTCCGGAAAACGAACGAAACAGCGCGACAGTAACGCTTTTCATATGAAACTGGAGTTAATACAGTCGTTATCCCTTCACCGGCTTGCAGTTTTTCAGACAGCCGTTTTGTTTCCTTCTCTTCAGTGTTGTCATACGCGCGTGCACGGCACAAATCACACTGCCTACGCTGGGGGCGGTGACATATGTACAAGCCACGCCCCGTCGCAGGAGCGGAGCGTGAAGCCCCGCCCCGGCTGTATGAAGGTTTGTTAGTCCCGCCCTCGTCGTAGTGAGTGTCAGAGCTTGTGGAGAAAGAATTCCCGCTCTGCAGCGTCGCCCAGGTTTCTCAAACGCTAGAGGGCGCTCCCGAGCGAGTCCAAAATGATTGATGTGGAGCGTTTGAGCAAAATCATAGTTTATAAATGCTTAAACATTTGTAATGTAAACGAATGTAATCATTTCCTGAACAAAGAACAGCATAAACACTTTAACACCGCTGTTATATCTTTAAGAGCTTTTAAACTCGAGCTATAGGAGTTTAAAACGGCGCCTCGTGTACGTCATGAACGTGAGCTGCTCCGCTCAAATCAAATCAAACCGCGTTTGTCGTCACGTCACATTTACACAGGTTGAAAGTGAGTGAAAATCTTAGGTGCGTAGCCCCCTTATAGAATTTCAATACAAAAAATTTATATATATATATATATATATATATATATATATATATATATATAATTTTTTTGTATTTAAATAAATAAGTATATATATATATATATATATAATAAGAAAAAGCTATATATATATATATAATATTATAATTTGTCATTATATATATATATATATATATATACACACTAGTATTATACTATTCCAATGTATACAGTTGTACAGTAATAAGTTCTGAAATAAAACTATGAAATGTGTAAATATATATATATGCGCCAATCAATCAGCTCTCACTAGCAGCAATGCCCTCCTTCGCCTCTCAAAACCCGTTTGTTGTAGAGAAAAGGAAATATATAGGTAAGATTTCTTTGTTTTTTAACTTTTTTACCTTCGTTTTTAGCCGTTGTGTGCCATTTACTCCCATTCATTGAGGACTCCCTCGCGGGCGCCCTCTGCTGTTTAGCAGTCCCGTTTTTGATATAACGAACGAATAGGAAGTGGTCAGGCCCCTCATAAACCGACTCGTATGCGTATGTCCAAACCTGATCTAAACCACGCCCTCGTAGAGCCCCGTGTCTGTAGAGTGGGATGGTCTATAAGCCCCGCCCCTATATTATAAAGGAATTTGAGTCACTCTGCTTTGGTGGAGCCTTAAAGGTCCCTCTAATATAGCATCTCATGACGAGATCATCACGCTATTGTTCTCTTTAATAGCGAGGTTAATGATCAGTGCAATGCTCACATGATTTGTGAGCGTTGCACTTGGGGCAGTCATGGGCTGGAGGTTAGGGAACCAGCCTCGTGACCGGAAGGTTGCCAGTTCGATCCCTAGAGCCGACAGCACATGACTGAGGCGTCCCTGAGAAAGACACCTAACCCCCAACTGCTCCCCAGCGCTGCGGATTGGGCAGCCCACAGCAAATGTGCTCACCGCCCCCTAGTGTGTATGTGGTATTTCACTTCACCGATGGGTTAAATGCCGAGGTGAAATTTCCCCATTGTTTGACTAATAAGAGTCTCTTAATTTGCTCCACACTTCAGAGAACTCATACTATAACACTGCCCTGGAAGCTAATACAGGTGTGTAATACACTGAAGTTATTCACTGTAACTTTTATCGAATAACCACAACAAATAATGTGAAGTTTTTTGATTAAATAAATTATGCATGTAAAACTCCAGTGCACAGAACCTAGACTGAATGCTCTGCTCATATACATCAGTTGGTTATTAGCACGTCTCACTAGTTGTGTCTGTAGTAACTATTCCATCTGACCTCGTTTGCTCAGCTGAACTGTGTACAACTCAGTGCAGGCAATGGTTTCCTCCAACAAATGAACCTCTGCCTCCACCCAGAGGAAGTAGATGAAAATACAAACCCCATCATTCTGAAATGAACTGAACAGTGCACCTCAAGCATTCCTCAAACTTTATAATCATTTTTTGTATTAACGTGAGGGAGCTTTTAGAGACAATGAAACCTTTGGACGTCTGGTTCCTATCGCCTACAATGGCAACAATTCCAGCCTGATAAGTTCCTCTAGAATAGGGGTATTTAATTAAAATTCACTAAGGTCCAGTTAGAATTAATTTTCTCAAGCAAAGGTCCGGAACATCGTGTCTAACTTGCACTATGATTCAGTGCCATATACTAAAGTAGCCTAGTACGTATATCAAGATCTTATATAGTCAACAACTGAATGTCAAATCAAATAAAGTAGAATTCAGTAATATTTCAATAACATGTCAATTTTCTCTTTTTAGAGCACAGCATGTAGAATAAACCAGCTCACTTTCTTCTCTGACTGCTGTGTCTCGCCTTGTCCCTCGCCTGTGTGTATCACTCACTTGAATCTCATCATAAAGCACAGATCTGATCGGCTGAGTAGCGTCACGTGTGATATTTACAACGCATGTGATTGGTCTGTCCCGGCTGTTAAAGCTCTACAGTAAAGGCTAGAAAAGTCACGCCGATTAAAATAGGACCTCCGAGTCGAAATTATATAATTCTCCATAGTTTATCGGTTATAGGTCCAGGTCCAGATAGGACGGTGTTTGTGCCTGGACTCAGACCGCGGTCCGGCTTTTAATAACCTGATCTAGAATAACGCATTTCACATAATACCACTCCGACTTTGTTTACATTTTAATGATATTATGCAGATAGGAGTTCCCCATTAATAACCATAATGAGCAAACACACCCAGTCCTCATAGACATCTTAGTTTTATTATCACATAGATCCTACATTAGAGTACTATAAAACAGTACAAAGTTCATATATAATGTAGAAATCACATCTAATATTAAAAAAAAAAAAGCTGTACAAAACGCAAAAAAATAGAAAGATTTTCAGCAAATTGACAAAACTGGCAATTATTTCCTGCTCTTCCCTTTATAGCAGAGAAACGTCTGCATATTCAATTCATGTGTTAATTCTAATTCACTGCTCTGAAATTCAGTCTGCACAATCTGATGCTCTTGAAGTAAGTTCTCAGTGTGATGTAAAATATATCATAAAATCCAATGCAAGTTGGGCGGAAAAAAATGGTCTATGAACCAACGTTAATAGAAGTTATTACAAACCAATAAATAAAACTGAAATAACATTTTAAAAGGATGGATTATTTCCACATTCAACAAAATACGGTTCTCACAACACGTTCCTGGTACCGTAAACCAATATACAGCACAATGCAGAAGAGACTAGTCCATTTGATGAAGTGGTAAACAGTAACTGGTTAATGGGTGGATTGGATAAAATCATTTTTTTTGTGCTACGCTAACTGTTGTAATGCTTAGTGCTAACACTACAAAAGAAGGCTGCACTTAAAAAACTGTACAGCCACTTTGGTTAAATAGCTTCCCCTTGCAGCATCCTTTTCTCAGCAGTCACATGTCCAGGAAAAGTCATAAACGTCTCAAAGTCTCCACAATTTTCCCTGCGTAGGAAACTGAACTTCTTCGTTTCGGGATGCTATATGAGGGGCATCTCGGCGACTCGTCGAAAGGAAATGAAGGGCAGTAAAGTGGCGATGCATGTCCAGGTAAAGGCCACTAGGGGGAGGCAGCTTCTATGAGTTCTTCACTCTGCTCTGTGTGGTGATGAAGCTCGGCCTTGCAGATGGTAGGGATGGTGCAGTGCAGCGAGCTGACAGCAGGGGGCTCCTCATCACCTGAAAACACAGAGGACTGGAGTGAATTGTGGTTTTTGGTGAGTGTGTCCAAACAGATCTGCGTCTTAATATTGAAATGACGGTTTCGCAAGTCAAATGAAAGTGACAGTTTTCCCAAGGCATGTTTGGGCTCTGAAGTTTGCTTCTTTAGTTTTGCAATGGCTACAAGGCTAATGTAGCTGGCAATGGAAGCTTTTATCCTACCATTTGACAACGTGCAACCTACATGCCCAACTCTTTACACACTTGCATCAAACCGAATAGAGCTGTTAAAATCACTGTCTTATGTAGTTGCTGATACTGTATAACATGATATACACAAACAGACAAAAGCATGTCACATAGCTAAAAAGAGTACAAGCAGTCAACTTAATGCCCAAATATTAACCAAACTTTTCTGTACAGACGCTGCCATCACACTATACATGGGTGAGTGACTACATTTTGGGTAAATATGAAGTAAAGCAGTGACAAAAGTTAATCAATGCAAATTATTTCCTGTCAGGAACAGTTTCTGGGTTTGATGTGAAGCTTATTGCTGATTTGAGTTGAATGAAAATAAAGGCTGATGCATGTTTAGACAGTGATGAAAGCTTATATCCCACCAGTCAGCACAGTGCAAACCGCATATCTAAATCATCACATACTTGCTTCAATATGTAGAAAACGTACGTAATATACTAAATATACTTGCTTATGTGGCTTGACACTGTAGGACCTTCTGCTATCCATAAAAATGGACAAAGGTGCACTGCTTAGCTTTAAAAACAGGTAATGTTATAATAAAACTTTGTGAGCTACATAGATACTTTATTACATGCATATATGCACTGAAACATGCATTTATAAAGCAATACTTAAGTATTAACAGCTCATGCCAGTAATTGCAAGATCACCTAAGTTGTTTAATAATAATAATAATAATAATAATAATAATAATAATAATAATAATAATAATAATAATAATAATAATAATAATAATAATAATATAGTAAATGATATTGTACTGACATAAGGGGCCTTAAACTAAAGTGACAGACATTAGTCCCATTTATAACACAGTTATGAAGTATCACTGAAGTAAGTGATGCCTTACTGAAGTATTGAATATCTCTGCTTGATTTTAAGCAAAGAGGTAGAATATTTATTAAAGAGACCTGTGTGGCAGCAGATCTCGTTAATAAAAACTGTACATCAAAATACTGTAACTGTAGTAACTCATAGTACTAAGCAATGATGAGTCATAACAGTGTAATACACGGAATAAATGTCACTTTAAAGGGCCTTGTCAATACAATGCAAAACATATCTTATGCCACCTTGCAATTACTGTACGTAAATCTCAATTATTGCTTTAGAGATATAATATTCAATGTTTATGCATGTTTTCTAAGTCCCAATGCAGGAAGCCTTCAAATAAATTGTTGCCAATTCTAATTTGTCAAGCAAAGTCACTAGATATTGAAACATTCTGACAAACATTCTTTCAAATAAAAGCAAGATTTGTGACAAATGAAGCCTCACCCAGCCCAGAGGAAGACGACACGCTGTCCGCTAAGGAGGACGTGTCGGCCTGGTCTGGGGAAAGCCCCTCCATCAGTGGGATGGACAGCTCTGAAGAGGGAACAGAGGAGTCATAGATCCCAGAGTCTCTGGGCATTTCTGGGGGGCTCGCAGAGCCATCCATGTGATAAGGCTGCGGTGAAACACTCGCCTCCTGGCTGGACGATGATGATGTTGATGCTGAACTTTCTCCGATTTCCGCCTGTGCAGAACTCGATGGCAGGCCTGAGATCGAGAAGGCCCCCAACTTGGGCACTGCAGATAGGATGAGGGCGTTGCTCCTGATGGGGCACTCACTTTCTGAGGGTCGCTTTAGCACCACTTCGTTGAGCACAAGCCCAGAGTCGAGCTTCTCAAGCTTCTCTTGCTTGCTGGTATCAGACGGGGGTGGTGGTGGCATCAGCTGCCGCTCGAACCAGTCAGGCTCCTGCGCCACCTGCTGATGCATGTTGCAGATAGCCACATACAGTGAGCGCCCTGACCTGCTGCGGAAATAATTGCGTTTGCTGACACTGGGCGGATGGCCAAGGTGCCGTGAGTGTAGTTGTGCCAACAGCTGCGGCAGCTGCTCCATCAGCTTGAACTTAGGCGCCAGGACCAGTGAGGCAGGCACGTCACTGTCGCGTGAGTAGTCGAAGTAAACAGCCAGAAAGCGGGAGAGGTCAGACGAATTTCGGTGTGCCTCATGCAGCTTCTCCGCGATCATGGCTGTCGCCACCACAAACAGGTCCCTGCTGCTCACATCTCCAGGATTAGGGTTAAGGTTAGGTTCTATGTTGTTCTCCTTCGAGGTGGCTTTGCCTTTGCGATGCCTTCTCTCCACAAAGTATTTGAGGCCTTTGGAGCAGACGGTGATGAGAAAGTGAGCCTCGTCAATGTGGCGGCTCAGCCAGGCAATTTGACCTTCCTTGCAGATCTCCAAATGCTCCCAAAGATCCAGGACCACCTACATAAAGGGATATCAGGATTAATCAGGATGCACACTGGATCTCACCTCCATTCAAAACTTAAAAGTAACTTCATAAATGTAATAGTTTTTCAAGATACCATAACCTGCAAGGCAGATTTTTAGGGCTTCTAAGTTTAACATCAAAAACCATTCATCTTTATTTAGTGCATTTATTTTTTTTGTATGTTTCAGGCATCAAAGCTTTAAATATTAATTGTTAAGCGGTTCAAAAACTACTATGCTACATTCCATGGTAACCTTCAACGATGTTAAGCATCCAGATGCCTTGTCTAAAACAGTGAATTCAGCTACTTTAGGGTGCATCCAGATTGTACAGTCTCCACAGGAAGCTCTGGGACACTCTGGAGCAGCCACACACGAGCCTAAGGTTTTCTTTCCACACCTACTATCAACCAGCAGGTGGCAGCGTGCACATATCACTCCTAGATCACTTCCAACTCTCTCAGTGTCCGAGTGAGGCAGGGGTCTTCAAGTCTGGTCCTGCAAAGTTTGGTGATTGCCTTGCTTAAACACACTTCAACTCCTTTGTTATTTGCCATGTTTAGTAGGTGGTTTTTGGGTAAGGCAATTACCAAACTGTGCTGGACACAGGATGACAGAGTTCGATAATTATATTGCTTGAAAAGGTTTTTTTTAAATCCAAGGTTTTTCGAATTCAAATCCAAGTCTACAAATCCTGCTTGTGTTTTAGTGTCACACTGCGCCAAATAAGGCAGACTGATGCCTTCCATCGGCTCACCACTGCCTCTCACCTCTTTTGCACTTGATCACATTGCAAAGACTACAGCCAGTGGCTGAAACGCATGTACTTAATGTGCCTGCGTGAAAGGGGATAGCTCTTTATAGCATGGCTGACTGTATGCTGCAGTTTTACAGACTAAGTAAAGGATATACTGTTTAAAGGTCTTACAAGCTTGATATGTCCACATTTAAGCTAAACCTAGAGGGTGTAAGTTAACCGTTGTTGTTTTATATTCAACAATGAAAACGCACAGGCGTGTTTTTGTGTGAGGCATGTTAAGGGTGCTGTTTTCTTGTTTTGCTCTCTTTTGTTTCTTCATTTCATGTTGATTCACAAACATCCTCACATGCTCAATTGGCCAAAACAATACTGAAGAGCCAAAATCCTGGGAGAGGTGATGGTCAGACACCAGTGCTCACCAACAGCCTGATTGCAGGAACATGTGAATGCATTTTAAGTTGCGGTGCTGAAATTTTTAGCTGCATATAAGTGACAAACACTGCTTTCTTTTTTATTTTAATTGTTCTGCAAGAACAAGATATTTCTGTACAGATAACTGATACAGCAACCACAGCAGATGCTCACCCTTCTGTATCTGCTCTCAGCATATCTGCTTTATGCAAATTAGTTAAGCGTCAGCCAATCAGATCGTTGATGAGAGGTGAGAGACTGTTTGTATCACCCCCATATTCAAGCAACACATGGAAATTCTTGGTAAAAAAAATTGATGAGAGATGGAGATGATTATGTTGGTTTAAAAGCTTTTAAAATAATATTAGCTTACAACTCCTGCTCGTGTTTTTAGCAACATGGCCAAAGCTGCCAACAGTTGGCAAAGGAAAGCGATTCACTTCCCTCTAAAATGCAGCGGTAACATAAACAGTGCATCGCTACTTGAGATTTTAAATACATACACATAAAACAAAATTAAAATTCAAACTAAAGATCACATATTGGACTTGCTCAGAATACTTTAAAGAGCTGTTATTTTGATATATTCCACTGAAGTAAAACAATCCTGAAACCTATGAGTACTGCAGCCCCCTCAGCCTCTTTCCCACGTTCCTGTGTCAGTCAGCTTGATGTGTCCGAGTCCTAACATGAAATTTCCAAGCAACATTTCATCAGCTGTATTTCTTGGTAGGCCTCTAGGCGTCCCAAGCTGGTCAGAGAACAGACTGTAGCTTACCTCACAGCCGCAGAAGTCCTTCAGAAAAAAGGCAAAGCTCTGAATGACTGCGAGGTGTTTGGGGCAGTCTTTGGAGGAGTAGCATATGAAGACTTTGGGCCTGGGCCAGGGCCTCTCTGCGCTCAGAGACGTTGTGTGGGACGACGACTCTGAACTTTCTTCGTCCAGGTGGGAGTAGATGTTCTCTGTGGAGAGATTTGAGAAGATCAGAGAAGAGAGTCGAACCAGGCTCAGGAAAGATTTGTAGTTAGCAGCAAAAAAAAAAAAAAAAAAAAAAAAAAAAGGATCGCAGAAAATTCCACTACATTTATTATTACCATATGATGAAAGTTCAACATGGACTGACTATAAAAACAAAGGTCTAACGTCACCTATATGTTTTATAGCAGCAGATATTTTTCTTCGAAGTGACACAAGCCTAAATAGACTGCAGGCTCAGTCTTACACTACTGAACTTTAAACCTCAGAAACCTGAACATGCTGTCAGCCTCCTTAACCATAACAGCACAACTGGTGGTTATGCAACACAAACATACACGTGTTAATTATTTCACTTCCTCAAGATTCAATGCACGCAAAGAGCCTTACAAGGGGTTTTGTCTCTCATGAGCAGGGCAACAGTAGAACGGCGCGAGTACAAACGCTTGGATTTTGTGAGCCATTAATCCTTGTCCGTGCTGAGAGATTACACAGCTCGGCTTACAGCCACTGGACAAAAGCAAGTTTTTAAGGGGTAATAAGATCCTGACTAATGAGGAAATATGGAGAGCGGGAACACGCACCTTGCTGTTTCTTGCGGCACATGACAGTGAAGAGGGTGGCGAATGCAGACATAATGACGAGAGGCACGGTGATGGCCATAGCGCGAATGGGGCCAGCCCATGGAGAGTGCACTGGAACAGAGCAACACACAACATACAAAGCATTAGGTATTCAGAGGGGCTAGAATGATCATTTCACAGTTTTGGTAATCGAGTTTGACTCTAAATTATTGCCGAACAACACAATTTTAGGGACATTGAGCTCCTAGTTCAAAATTATTTCCATAAATAAGCATTTGTTTTTGTTTGAAATAATCAACATTAAATGGCAAGTTGTTTAGACCTCGCCATTTCTCTTTGCAAGGAAGAACTCCTATTGGTAATAATGTCTAACTGCTGCATTTATCCTCTTGTTGTGATGTCAACACTCACCAGCACTCAAAACTTTTTTGGTCAAAAATATGTGCTTTTAACAATAAAAGGGGGGGAATTATAAGGCATAACATGCTCTTCACACTAAGGACACTTTGATGAACACTACATTTTTTTTGTATTTGACATTCTTCCTCAAGGTCCACTTACAATGCTAATGTGGGCTTACGGGAACCAAAAACAGCTGTAATTCATTTTTACATGACAATCTTCCAGACTCACTAGATCACTTAGAATGAAACAAGCTGTTTTAGTTACTGTGCTGTTAAAAACTAATATCACTGTTGTTGGAAGAAAAACTTGTATCTCCAAAATGGTAACTTTACAAGAGAAGGAAAAACATTTACTTTTAATGTAAGTCAATGGAACCAGACGTATTTCCAAGTCATTTTTGGTCATTTCTTCTAGTCCATTCATTGTGAAATTTACATAAAATGTAAAGGGCAACAAGTATTTTCAAATTATGTCAAAAACTGAAAAATGTAATAATAAAAAAAAAAAAAAATGGAGATACAAGGTTTTTTTCTGACAATAGCGATATGTAAATGACCTCTTCTAACTGGCTGTGCTGTATTGTGCCTTGGTCAAAAAGCAGCATAGGCTGAAATGCTTCTAACTTCAATATTAATGTGGGACTAAACTGCTGTAGGCTTAAAATGCATGTAAATGTGTTGGTTTTTGTGACATCACAAAAACAGTGAATTCAAAATGGGCTATATTTGCAGCTTAATTTCTTTATATAGACTATGGACTGATGAGTTAATGGAGTTAAAACTCTTCAACTACATAAAACTCTATTTGAGAAGATGAGGAAAATGAGTCTGGGCTATGACATGGGCCCTTAAAACAAAATACACCCACAGGATTAGCTAATAGCCGTGTTATGGTAGCAAAATCTTTGCAAGTATCTTTCTGATTTCACTGAAAAGTAGCAGTACATTACTGGGAGAATGTCAAAAGAAAGAAAATGAGAAAGGAATCCCTAAACTTATGACAGGTGTAAGCTGCCAGTTCAAAGTATCCGTTTCCATTTTTACTCCCAGCTCTACCAACACAATAACAATTTGGCGACACAGAGTCTATGCAGTGTAGTTTTCTGTGACCTTGCCATCTTACCTTGGCTCACATGGTACTGAGTCTGTCTCCTGGTGTAATTGTTGTCATCACGGAGCTACAGAGAAAGAAAATAGGACGGTGAGTCTCTATACTAAGATATCTCTACAATCTATACTGTAGTCTCACAAATTCAGATTGAGATTCACCACATTTAAAGGAATAATGCAACATTTTCCTTGCACTTTGAAAAGAACAGAAAGCACATTGACCTAATGCACATTAACATCTGAAGCCAATCACCACACATTTATTATAGAAGCCAAAGGATACAGAAATGGCTCATCGGCTAAAATGTTGGTCCAATCCCAAAAACAACATGAGAACATTCTGTCCGAATCCACCTTGACACAGCATCGTGTTTAGAGTCTGAACCCAACCTTACCCGTCTCACAAAATGAAGTAGAGTCTGCAATTTGCTCTCATCCCATTATATTCTGACCTGAACCGGCTCATCTTCATCTAATGTCAGGGCTGCCAGAACCACTGGGGGCAAGGGGGCATCTGACCCACCAATTTTCAAAGAACGACCACCACTTTTTGACTGAGTTCAGATTACTTACATTGGAAAAAAAACAAACGAATCTCAAAGTTTTTCTTCGTCATGCCTGATTTGACATGTGAACGCTCCACCCCTAGCATGCTACTGGTGGAAACACATTTTATGCAGATAGGTAATATATATATATATATATATATATATATATATATATATATATATATATATAAATAATTACATTACCGACTAATAAAATATACGAAAATGTAAAATAATATGCTAGAATAAAATAATCAGCTGTGTATAATTAAGTTCAAATCCCATTTCAATGAATGTATTCATCAATGCTTTTGAAACAACATCCCAAACAATTTTAGCCTAGATAAACTTTTCATAACGCGCACAAGCTGCCTGGTGCTGAAATAGCAGGTTGCTAGCTTTTACTTGTTTAGTCTCTGGAAGCTCAATCACCTTACAGAGAACACGTTACATGCAACTTAATAATAAAGTTCAATTTGTATAGCGCCTTTCATAAACCCGAGGATGCTTTACATCATTAAAACATTTTAAAAATAAGATTACCGAGAGGAAAAAAGAAGGTTTTTAGCAGGGATTTGAAGGAAGACAGAGAAGAGCAATTACAAAGAGTGGAAGGTAGAGAATTCCAGAGTTTGGGGGCAGCAGCACAAAGATCTGCCACCCATAGTTGAAAGTCTAGTTGAGGGAACTGTGAGGAGTCCAGCATTAGAAGATCAGAGGGCACGAGAGGGACAACATAAAGAAATGAGATCAGAAAGGAATGTCGGAGCCAGACCACGTAAAGCCTTGAAGGTAAGAAGAAGGATACTTAATCCTAGAACTAATAGGAAGCCAATGCAACTGTCGAAGAATAGGAGCGATATGAGCTGCGCACTTGGTGGAGGTAAGAACCCTGGCTGCTAAGTTTTCGACGTACTCAAGACGACTGATAAGTTTAACTGGAAGGCCATAGAAAAGTGAGTTACAGTAATCGATGCGAGAGAAGATGAAGGCATTAAGCAACATTTCAGCATCAGTGTCACTGCAGTGTTACGCAGATGATAATATGCAGTTTTGGTGACGAGCTTAATGTGAGATTCTAAAGTAAGAGATGAGTCAAGAAAACAGCCAAGATTCTTAACAAATTGGGCTGGCTTAATATCGACACCATCAATGTTGACTGAAAAGTCCAATACCTGGGAAAGTGAGGTTTTAGATCCAACTAACAGAACCTCGGTTTCATCAGTGTTTAGTTTTAAGATAATTAGTTTGCAACCAAATGTTCAAAACTCTGACACACGAACTGAAAGCCTGGGTGGAGGCAGAGAGGGAAATAGTGCTGATATAAATTTGAATGTCATCAGCATAGCAGTGACAACATACTGAACAAAATACTTTACGTTCAGTAATACTACACTGATTCGCACTTTTGCTTTTTATTTCCCCACTCATTCATTTTCTTACGAGTGTGGACCTCATGGACCACAGTGCTAAATTCTCTCAATATGAGTGGGCCTTCAGGATGACAGATTAAAAATATTTTAAATTTAATGTAAGTTGGGGGAAGTATAAAGTCAGGAGGAAAAGTAAAGAACATTAAATCTTAACCCAACTCCCGCTCAACATAAATTTGGAAAAACTGATGCCTGAACCTGACCGAACCTGATGTAAACAGTTGGATTCTGACAGATCAGGACATTTCAAGCTCGAACTGGCTTCTACTATAATTTTGTTTTTAATTGAATCACATTTTTGTTCTTTCTCTAATACAGGAAATGCATCTAAGTTACAGCCTAAGGTAAATCAACTAAACGCAGCAATTAGATTAGCTTGAAAGACACTGGAGAATTCCTTCAACCATTTTTTTTGACATTGTTATATTTTTTATTTAACCTTTAATTTAACCAGGCAAATCCTCATCAATGTATTCTTATTTAGAACTGTGGCCTGACAAGCACGGCTTGACCAGCCATCCTTCCAGGCGTGTGGAAGACAAGCATCGAGAACGTTCTCCGTACTGGCACCCAAGTGGTGGAACGAACTCCCACTGGCTGTCTGTACCGCAGAGTCTCTTGCTGTCTTCAAATGCAGACTGAAGACCGTCTCTTTACACAGCACTTAAATGAGCACGGAATTAAGTATTGACTGCAATATATTCTGCTGCACTTATATATTGTATTTTATTGTATTGCACAGAGGTCTGTGTTCAACTCCGTTGCTTTTCTCCCTGTATCTACAGTGACTTTGTTTCCAGCAGTATCTGAGCTCTGGACTGTCTTTCTCTCTATCCTACTTGTAACTAGCAAAGATACTTTCTCTAGAGAGACAAAGCACTTCTTCTAAGTCGCTCTGGATAAGAGCGTCTGCTAAATGCTGTAAATGTAACAAGCAGCAAAAGGCACTGGAAAAGCAAAAGATAAATCCAATGAGACAACCATAAAGAGCTCATTTGGCTGTAACACACACAAAAAATATTTACCTCTATTGCATATGTTCCCGGAGTGACATCCTGCAGAACGCATGTAGTTTTAGGACCATTCAGCTCCTGTGAAAAGAGGACAGAGATGTTGTAAACACCATTTATATGCCTTAAGCTTCTGAGTTAAAGTGTACAAAAACATCTTTGCACATGTGTGTGTGTTATGTTCCTTTCACGGAATTATTAAATCATATCAAGTAAACCGTCAAGATAAACGCCAGCAGAACAATGTGAGATGATTGTGGGGGTGTTCGGGAATTAGCAGAGAGGCTGCTATTTCAATGCATTCTAAATGTTTAAAGGATTAAAAGCAATGGTTAGAAGGCTGAAATCCCCCACCGGTGTCCTTGCCCACCTCATATTTCACCCCATTATGGGTGCAACAATGCGTGGTATGTTAAAGCAGATGTGGTACAGCAGGGTAGAGTTCCAAAAGTGACTCGGACTCATTTTTTTATTGCTTGAAAGGGAGAATGTGTGAGGGCATATTAGGTTATGGATGGAGAGAGAGACAACCAAAACTGCACAGCCGCAGCCAAAACAATTCTCTCTGGCCAAAACAAAACAGTCTGAGTGTACTACACCACAAGCTAGTCACTCAGCGCACAAGCCTACACTGTATGCGATTTGGGTGGGTAATATTATATGCTAGTGTTATCATGATGAATTATGTCACATTATGCTTTTTTGAGTCCGTCATGGGGAGAGCAGAGCACAAACTAACACTGGGTACAATTCAACACAGATATTAACTGTAGTCAAACAGGTTGCAGTACAATGTGAATTTAATCATTTTCTCATAGTACCACAGCAACGTCTTAGAATTTTAACAGCAATCCGGCACATTTCTCTGGATTTATCCTGAAGAAGTTTTTGTACCACAAAAAAAACTTTTTTGGTGAATGCATTGTGTGTATAAGCCAAAGGATTCATATCAGATTAGTTTAATCTCCCTCTTGGTGGCAGTGAGAGCCAGTTAGGCTAATAACAGCCCCCACAAGGTGAGGTTACAATGGTACAACTAAGACCCACAAAATAGACAAAAGAGAGAAGCCCATAGTTCAAAACAACACATTAAAAACAATCCATTACGCCCATTTCTAAGCACAGATATTAATGAAATTTATCGGTGACTGACACAACTTCTTCTCGTTTTTATATATTTACATTTGCACTCTCATCACATTTTGTTTAATTATTTGTAAACGTTTGGTGGTGTTTATGTTTTTATTTGTAGCAGAGATATGTAGGTTTCTCACACCAAATCCCATAACATCATGTTTTTCACAAACACCGTCTCACTCTGCTGAGATGCCGTTGCTAAGCAACGACTTTGAAAGCTGTAGGAGATGCTCAAGCGATTTTAACATTTTTACTTCTTATGTTGTGCAGAAACAGAAAATGTATACTTTTAAAATCACATACTCGATTGACAGCCTATTAGGTCAGACTGATCAAGATGAGACTACACTAAATTCACAACCTGTCAGTTGGTCTGTGTGGAGCTGGAGAACGAACTGCAGGCTGAGCAGCGAGTAAGCGGAGCTCAATACTCTGACAGAGCAATACGTTCATGGATCAATTTTTTATTTATTACCATTGTATAAAAGACCAAGTCACAGCCATGATGTTATTTCATGATAACACACTGCCTCTCGTGTTCTATTGCTTAAATGTAGCACTACTGTTTTGCTCATGCATTTAGTCTATTCCAACTTTTTCACAAACATTAGAAATATTAAATATGATATATCTCGTGTGGTGCGAAAATTTTTGCTAGATCAATCACTCTTGCACAAACGTTTTCCTTGCAGTTCAAGCCGATGGTCCCTGAATCCCCCCCCACTCCAGAAACACAAGCAGGGACTAAATAATAAATGTTGGCCTGAAATGTGGTCCAAGAGTAAAAGAAAGTTCATTTCCAGTTCTCATCGCAGTCTCTCAGTAACAAAGTGCTGCTGGGAAAGCGCTCAACTCTTTAGGTGTACGTTTCCATCACGACGAGTGAGTGGAAAGCGAGAGAACACATCTCCCCCGTGGCAGGAGTATTCAGAACGAGCCTGTGAGGAGCAGAGCTGCTGGCTGACTCGCCCGACACGTCTATATATTATCCCTGTGTCTGGGAAGAACATTACACGCTGCTGAATACATTAACCCTGAACATCTCACTCGCATCTACCCTCACCTACCACCTCCTGCTATGTTTATACATGTCTATGCACTATGCATGTGTGCATGTGTTTGTTTTTGAACGTTTTCAAGACAAAACAAAGAGAAAAACAGGGCTAACCTACAATGTCATGACTTGACATAACCAGGCCTGAAGGTCCTGACCTGGTCAAGTTCTGTTTTACAAAAGGCTATACCAAACAGGCAAATCTTTTTTTTGGTTAGAGTTTAAGGTAAGGGTTAGCTTTTAGAACTTTTTTTAAACAAATGACTGCTTACTGACCAGATACATGGTCTTGTATATAATCTTCTCTCATGTCTAAGTGGTAAAGTACTGCACAGTAATGAAGTCCTAATCATAAAGTGGCAATGATCAGTGCATCAGACTCTCCTTACCACTGCAGTATTTTTATATGACTTGTGTAAAAGCCAATCAAAATCAGCATGTTAATCATATAATGCATATGACCATCATTCCCTACTGTTTGGATATTAAAATGGACATGCTACATGGACAAAAATTAAAAATCAGACTTGTGGATTCTAAGAAAAGCCAGCTGTACTGAGGTATTCAATGAGTTAATGAGTTTTTTCCGGTAATTAATGCTTATGGTCACATTTACATCTACAGCATTTGGCAGACGCTCTTGTACAGAAATAAAACCCCTCAGTATCTAAAAGTTAGAGTCTTGCTCAAGGACTCAATGGTACAGGGTGGGGTGATTGCCTGGGTAGGGAGTCAAACTCCAGTCCACATGGAGGACAAGTTAAAGTCTGTCCCCTCTATTCGATCATGTTCTACTGTGGTGAATGAATCAAAGGCCTAACTACTTCTTCACCTTCAAGATGATCTTGTGCAATCATTAATAAAAGTTGCAGGCCTAAAACAAACAAATACATAGAAAAAAAAAAAAAAAAAAGAAAAAAAAAAATCACTAAAACTTTCTTGCATATTTCAAGGGGGAAATCTGTCCAACAAGTCTTCCCGTTAGAGTTTCAGGCCAGTCAGAATTTAACATGTTTAACGTTTTTGACCCGACTCTGAGCGCAATCTAGTAGCGTAAACTGGTCAACGTCTCAATCTGAACATACTCCTGCAACACCCAATTTAGAGTTATATGTACATTAGTAAATAGAGTTTATGTACATTTAAATCTCTAAAAGAAATGTCACACTGATCACATTTTTAAATCCACGAGTCTCACTTAAACTTGTTTACCTGCTACTTCTACTGCATCATTGCAAATGGCAGAGAAAACAGCAGCAACAGCACCGCATTTGTTTATTTGCATCTCCTTGTAACGGGAGAACGCAAGAGTTTGCGCGGGTTTGCGCGAGTTCCGTGCCGTTCGGTTCAGCAACAACTGAAAAGTTGACTAGTGTGGTCCCTAATCAATTAGTACGTTATCCCCAATAATTTAAGTTGCCCAAAAATAAATCTATAAAAACTAGTCTGACAGTGAGACACCCAGTCTTTTTCTAAACTGTTCAGACATTATAAGTCATGTAGTTGCACACAAGGCTTTAATGAACTACAACGGGACAGACTTATTGGCCCACTTTAGCCTTTACTGACTATTAGCCATGTTAGCATGCTGAGGCAGTCACCAAACATGCAAAATACGAAGTGAATCTTGCTAACCGGTTTGCAGCGTTTGAGCTTGAAGTGGCCCTCCTGCCGCAGCTTGTAGTACAAGTAGTAGGTGTTGAAGCCAAAGGTAGGAGGAGCAAGGTCGAACACAACATGCAAATTTGAGCCAAGCTGAGAGACGTTGAGCATCTTGGGCTTCCAGACTATCAGGGAAAAAAAAAAAAAGAAATTCATAGCATTTTTTCACAAAATGGCACATGAAATACATGGAACAATTTGGAATAAATGAATTTTACTACTATATTTTCCTTCTAAGCAACTCACATGGTTTGCATACGAGGTTGTCTGGGCCAAGAAGCACTTCGCAACCTGTGAGAACACAACAGAATGGAGGAAAAAAGCCAAGGAAATGATTCATTACTTTCTCCTCTCCACAGAGACAGGTTGTAAGCCTGGCTGTTTGTAACATGTTCTATTATGATTGGAGACTGTGTGCTAAACAAATCTGTGTTATTTAATACTATAATACTAGATGTTTATCGAAGACTACATTTTTACCATTGTAAGCCACACATTGCTCCAGAAGCACAACTTCAGCAAAAGAAAATAAGCTGAAAACTTGTGTGTGTTGAGGAAAACATTAACCTTTGCAATACAGTGCAGTGGCACTTACTGTTGGTGCGCAGGAAGGAAGGAGGGAAGAAGCTGTCATTCATGAAGGTGGGGAAAGGAACGATTCTGACCATGTAGTCCATCTCGAAGGCCAAACCAACAAAGGGCTGGGAGCTCACCTTCTGTTGAATGATCATAGAGTTGGCATCACATACTCATTCTAATCAAAATGGCTTGATAAACATGAGAATTAGTGGCCATGTTTTAACGGATCAACTGATACAGACACGGTCCATTTTTAATCTCCTCTATTTACATACCACATTCTTAAAAGAAAAATTGAGCTGGCGGGGGTCCTTCAGGATCATGTGCTGGCATTGTTTCCCCTCTGGATTCTTGTCCTCCAAGTAAACCCGAAAGCCCTTCACATGTTCAATACCTGTGTGAATGAACACATACTGGTCACCATGAAAATCTGTAAATTACTAGTGGAAACCAGTCATTTCCACTCAGCCCGTAGTGCATTATAATTAAGTGGAAATGGTCCTGCTGCTTAGGTAGCTCCCACTTCATCAATCCAAATGGCAAGAACAGCTCTGTAGCACAATGTCACCGCATGCACTTTGGGTTCACCAACATTCACTTTAGTGATTCACCAGAATGAAATGAAAGAAACATATTTAGAACAATCTCGTCTTTGCCAAATGGGAGGGCTAATACCAGCTTGTTGGTCTAGAGAGGAAAATGAGGCAGATACGAACAGATGATTCCAACCCATATAAAAAAGTTTCCATCTTTCCAGTTTCGGGACAACAAACAGTTCATTCATTAGTTTCCAAAAACTGATGCTTATCCCTTCATTTAAACACAAAATGGGACTGAAGTATGAAAGCAGTTCAATGGTAACTGAAATGTTAATCGGATTCATGATTCATGAGTTTATATCACTGAATGCCTTTCAACCAGATAAGAGTTCTACAATGAGATCTACAGTGCACTGCGCACAGTGCAACTCCATAACAAAGTAAATGGTTCTTGGCTTGGATGTACAGTTCTAGGAAACACTTTTATTTAGTACAGAAGTTCTTTAAATATAAAATATGTTTAAAGGCTTTAAACTTTAAAACTGAAGTCTTCAAATCCAGACATGGGGCTTTATTCACCAACATCTCTGTGGTACGGCCGTTGTATTCATAGTTTTTATTTTAGCATTTACAAGGCATTTGTTATGAAAAAAAAATCAGCTTTCCAAAATACTGCTTATAGAAACCTCATTCATTTATTAACAACATAATCACATGGGCTCAGTATTATTTCAGCAAACCTTTGTCAAGCACTACAATACATAGTTATGTTATCCTCAAATCCAGGTTAAAACTTTACTGTGCCAAAAGTAAACCTTATGCTAACCATGTCCAGAAGTGTCATTGACTTCACAGGGCTTAAAGGCATTTGGCACAGACAATCACACAGCAGTCATATGAACCAGTACTGCAGGTCTTTTTTGGAAGAAATCAATGCCGTGTGCTCCGGGCCAAAGACAAAAAAGGACCATCCAAACAGTTACCAGCAACAAATCCAAAAGCCATGGTCTGTCCTGGTATGGGATGCAACCACACCATTAATGCCAGTAAGTACATAGATTTTGGAGAAACAAGAGGACTTCTTTTCCAGGGATGACCATGTATTATTTCAACATGACAATACAACAGCACATTCTGCACACAAAGGCATGGCTGCAGAACAAGAGAGTGCAGGTGATGGACCAGCCTGTCTGCAGTCCCAACCCGTCCCCAGTAGAGAATGAGTGGCGCATTTTAAAAACATTTGTATCTACCTATAGCAGCCTTATTCTTATTCTAGTGCAGTGGTCACTAATATGCAGCCCGCAGACCAAGTCCGGACCCAAACACTGTCCTATGCAGACCTGGACCTATAACCGATAAACTATGGAGCATTCATTTTGACGGGGTGGTCCTATTTTAATCTGTGTATCATTTCTAGTCATTACGGTACAGATTTAGCGGCCTGGGAAACTCACAGACCAATGCGTTGTAAATATTACGTGACGCTACTCAGCCAATCAGATCTGTGCATTATGATGAGCACTGAGATTTGAGTGAGTGACCCACACAGGGGAGGGACGAGGCAAGAAACATCAGTTGGAGAAGAAAGTGAGTCAGACTACTTCAGTAAACCGTATATGGCACTGAATCATGACGCAAGTTAGACATTATGATGTTCCGGACCTTTGCTTGAGGAAATTTTCTCTACCTGGATCTTATTTAATTTTAATTGAAGACCTCTGTTCTAATGTAAGTGTTCCAGCTCCCAGTGTGTTTTTATTTTTTTTATTGGTCTTAATAAAGTAATAAAAAAGTAATAGTAATAAAAACAGCCATTCTAACAGGTAAAGAGAGGTTGGAAATTGTTTATGTAAAAATTTGTTTTAAATACCATTTTTGATACATAAAATCATCAATGTGTAACTTCAAAGGGAAAAATAAGTCTACAAAATGGGCTGTTTGAAGTTTTTTTTTGCCTCAGAAAAATAAAAATCTAAAAACAAAACGTAATATTGTGATACTTTTTTCCATATCGTCCATTCCTAATATCAACATCTCTTTGCATTTCAGAAAATGTTTTAAGGTGTGAAATTATTATGCTACATTATTATTATTATTATTATTATTGTTATTAATAGTAGTAGAATTAGGACATCTCAATGATGGAGAACCTGTTGTATATGGGTCTAGTTCTGCAGAGCATCAAAAAGGGTTCTGCTATTGTTACAAGTCACAGAATCTCTGGCCTATTAGTATCCCAAACTGGACAGATCAAAGTTCTCAAAACATGGGGTCAAAGCACGAAATGTGCAAACCCGTTTCTTCTCCTCCTTCCTTTTTTCTTCTTTTATTGGCACCCCAGAGGAGGAGAGAAGGCTTTTAACACACACAGAGGACAAGAGTGTGCGTGCCAAGGGAGCATTCCCATGCCCTTCAACGTGTGCCAGCCTTCCTCCCTTTTAATTACATTTCTGCCTTATCAGTGAAGGGGAAGAGAGGAGAGAGGCTGGTGGGGGTGGTGTATGTGTGCTGAGGAGGGGGTGGACTGCACACACACATTCCGTGTGGTTCCGATTACCGCGGCAGGGAGCGGAGCTGAAAGAGCCCTGCTCTTCTGTAACTCCACACCTCCACCACGCCATCGCACGGCCTCAAAAAGCCACCGGAGGCGAAAGAAGAAAAAAAAAGTTGTTGGACTGGTTGGACTTTCTGATTCTCTTTCAGTCTCTTGAAGCTTTTCAGTTTTTGGTAGGAGCTTCATTTGAGCTTTGTGCGGCAGAAAAGAGCTACACAATGCCTTTGAGTTTTTAACCCCTTAAACTCTAGAGTTACAGGTATGCGAGTTAAGTTGAATTAGTTTTAATTATTTTTTTTCCCCTCACATCTCATTAAGACTAGCAGAGAAAGTCAATCAAAAGCTTTCAATCCGTTCTAAACTGTCCTGTATAGATAAGGAAAAGATGCTTGTTAGTAGTTAAGGTAACTGTTATGAGCATTGCCTTAGGAGCTGTTTAATGTTTAACGCATCCTTTTTCATTTTTGCCATTTTCTATCATTTCTTGACACTAAAACTAAAAATACAGAAAATGCAGACATAAAGAGTAAAAATGAAATGTAATGTATTACATAACTATCAATTTATGTAATTATGCTCATATAGTACAGTAAAATGACAGTAACAACTCTGGACATGTAAGGGTTAAAGTTTGCCCCCTCTCCTCGCTTTTATCCTTCTTGATATCAAATCGGAAAGTTAGATGTGCAGACTTAAACCTGTTGGAACAGCGTGTAAATTGAAAGAAAATATAACTCATTATGTAACTAAATATAAAAACAATGTATTTACATTTCATAAAATGATAATGTAAGATAAACTTTGCCTTTGCCTCAATTTGGTAATACTCTGTAATAAAAGGCACACAAAACATCACATAATGTTACAAACATTTGTGAACATTACATTTAAATGATACAGCAAAAAATAGTAATACCTTTGTGGACATTTAAAGGTTAAACTTTTCACCCCTTTTTATTACCTGCTGACATCAAACTAGACAGACTCAAACCTGTCAGTGTTAACTGGACATCAATGTAATTCACTGCGTAACTACGTTGGCTAATAAACTGTTACATAACTACACTTAAATATTATAGAAAAATGACCGTAACAACTCTGCACCTCCAAGGGTTAAACGCTGCCTCTTCGCCCCCCTTTAACTTTCTTTAATATATACCTGAGCTGTGTCGAGTCCTGCCCCAGTCAAAAGGATTAACCTCCAGCAAACAACAGGGCACATTGTCCTGCTACCTAGGCAAAAGTCTCGCATTACCAAGTTCAATAGCGCCTCGACAGACGGAAGCCAGGGACACCCCCCTCCCCCCCCGTCACCGTCTCCCCTCATCCTCTAAACACACACTCACGCACTCACGCATTCCTCCAAGGCTGAAAATCACAGTGCTCCTAAGAGCAGATCCCTTCCCCTCCTTGGCCAGATTTGTGTGACTGTCAGGCCTGAAGAATAAGCTTGTGTATGTGGTGGGGGAGGGGGGAGAGGAAAAACCTGCAGCCTTTGATCAGGACAGGCCTGGCACTCTTTGAAGACGAATGCTCTCCTGTTCCCTCTCTTCCATCTCCCCCAGTCCGTCAGTCAGAAAGAGAGTGAAATGAGCCTAGTGTGCAGTCAGCCATGTTGCACACAGACACTTTAAAATGCATTTGCTTTGTTTTGGGTTTCAGAGTCGAAGACCGAACAGTCTGTTTGGAGCCTCTTCTCCATTTCGGCACTTGTGAGTGAGACTAACATCAGGCACTAGACTCCTTCCTACACTATTAAACCACCCCCACTCGCCACGTTAAAGGAATAGCTTGACATGAAATCCAATTTGCAATTTCCCCGTTATACCAAATGTAGCTGACCAACCAAAACATGTTTGGTGTCTGAACACTGCTTCTATAGTTTTGTACGGGATCTAGGAGGCTACTGTAGCTAACAAGCAATAGAAGCTTTGCACATAGTGCAAACCTCATGCCTAATACCTCACACACTCACCTCTGTGTTAAGTAGTCTCAAACAGACAAATGGTTTGACACTGTATGCCATATTATTATCTATCTATTAAGGTGTTTTGAAGCAAAGTACTGTTTTAGTAATATGGCTTTAAGGCTGAAAGATCAATCCTTTTCATAGCCACAGCATTTAAACTCCATTAATATATTCTAAGTGGGGAAATATAGCCAATAACAGCTGAACTGCCTGTAGAGGAGTTAGACCAATCAGAAGCTACCAAACAACCACATTTTGTGCACATGACAAAACAGCCAAACTAACTGGCAGTTTGGCACATATTCAGTATTCAAGCTTCAAGTTGATGTTGCTGGGCCAGAAAAAAAAAAAAAAAAAAAAAAAAAAAAAAAAGACAGGGGGAATGGGGGGAAAGGCCATGATTTTAATTTATGTAAAATAACTGCAATTACTAAATAACTGAATTGCTATTAGATATTTTCTCCAAACTGTTCAACCCTCTAAGCCATACCATGACTTTTTCTTTCTTTCTTTAGTGTCTGAGATAGTGTCTCAGACAATGACAGAACCACTTTAGTAAGTCTACTTGAGCTTGCTCAAAGCACTCTGAGCCAAATGTGTGATAATTTAGACCTCTATTAATGCTAATCTTGATACTTGATAGCTAGATTAGTCTTGTAGCGTAAACCAAGGAGGCAAACTTCAGACACCTCGCAAACGTCTTGAATGACCGACTACAATTGGTGTTTAAGCACAACGGTATTTTTACTTATTAGCATAAGTTTCCATTACTTGTTAGATACCAAACATGTCTTGGCTGACTGATTACATTGAAGGTGAGGGGAAAACTGCATGAATAAGAAACATCCCACCTCTTTTACATTTGATATATTCCAGTCACGAGACTGTGTGTCATATATACATACTTCTGTGTTAATGTGCAACCATGTTTGCCAGCGTTTGAGAGAACCTACCGAGCGGACTTGCCATCCAGTGGACTACCACGGCTGCCTGGTTATCGCAGGACAAATGAGTGAAGGTGATGTTGTTCACTTCATGGATGGCATGCTTCCCCCACAGATTTGTGCTCAGAGAGCAGTCTATGAGTAAAACGAGAAAAAGTGTACATTTAAAAATTTAAAAGAAAAGGACAAGCAAAAAAGCAGAACAAGACATTGCGTTTAGTGTTTTCCTACTAGGAGACTCGAGAGATTCTTTCGCAAGCCGAGGAAGAAAATATGCAGCCATGCGAGGAGACACCCCACTCAGCCCCCCTATTCCCTTCTTTCTGGAACCCCTTTTTCTGTTGGGCGGCTGCTATCAGGGCTGCAGATCAGCAGGTAGAGGAAGAGGAGCAGTGGGTTGTGTCGCTCACGCCCCGTGGCTCTCTTAGCGCTGCCGCTATTGTGATGCTAAAGAGGAATTTGCTTTTAGGCCGCGGTCGTTCCCGTCCACGGTCGCGCACAATGGTGGCTGACTGCTGGGAAAAATCAGGATTAGCTACAGGCGAAAAATGTGACTTTTTGGCACATTCAGTAGTTCGGGGCGTGCCAGAGTCAGAGGGAAGAGGAGGAGGGGGTTGATGTAAACCGAAGGAGTCGATGGGAGGATGAATACCTCAAGCAGAGCAAAGGGAATCGATTACGTTTAGAGATGGGTTTCTGGACAAAAATTGGCAGTAGC
The DNA here is from genome assembly GCF_015220715.1 of Pygocentrus nattereri. Taxonomy (NCBI): domain Eukaryota; kingdom Metazoa; phylum Chordata; class Actinopteri; order Characiformes; family Serrasalmidae; genus Pygocentrus; species Pygocentrus nattereri. The sequence continues at coordinate 7,147,724 of NC_051231.1, read as the reverse complement.
TTACTGTCATTGCGAAACGTGATGAGTTTGCGTCCACTCTCGTCCGAACTACACTGGATTCCCTGAGGGAAGAGAAAGAAAGAGAAAGAAATTTAAGTATACAAACTGCCTGTTTTTGTAAATTAGCCTGTTTTATTTGACAGTTTGCCAAAACTTCACCTATTAAACATAAAGATGATTAAATCATGCCAACACAAAGACAACCTAACAGAAAAAACACTTTTGGGAGTAATACCAAAGCTCTTGCATTTTGTCTCCTTGTTGTGATGTGCATAATGTGGTCAAATGCTTTTTTGTTAAAGTTGTAAAAGAAAAGACGACATGGGAAATGATAAACTAGGATTACAAACAGCATCTGTCCAATTAAAGAGAAATCTAACTAATGTCTCATTTTGGCAAATATGAAAAAATACTAAATATAAAAAGTTTTAATAACGTGCTGAGTGAGGAAAGAAGTGATTAAATACCAACTTCTTACAGCACAAGCTGTTAGAAAAAGGCCAACATTCGCCAGAACATGTAGCTTTTCTACACAGGCCTATAAGAGGGAATAAAGAAATGCTGCATTCCTTAAAAAGCTGCCTTTGGCGATGTATATTTGTTGTAAGAGTAGCTATTATTGATCTACATATTTTACACACAACTTTGTGTGACTATTGATGACTGCTGTCAACTCTATTGAGGAAAATCCTAAAGCTAAGTAGTTTTACAGGGTAATAGCTCACATAGTTTTTGAGTTGTATACGTGCGTGTGCATTTTGTAACTGGCTCTCTAGCAGAGTGGTTAAATCACTAGCTCTGTATGCAGGAGAGTGGCGATCAAACTGCCCTGAAGGAAGCAGTAATGCAGTATGTATTAGTAAATATGCAAATAAAATGCATAAAATACTGACTTTTTAGCTTAGCCTATATACTATGCTTTTCCAGTGCATATTAAACAAGTCATCAGTTTGAAATATCAAGTCTAAACATCTGTCTGATCATTTTTTTAAAGGAAATATCTGCTGATACTGATAAACGGGTAAACTGAAAAAAAAAAAAGAAATAATTCAGAAAATTACTTGAAATTTTTTCAGAACGTTCCAAAATCTTTGATAGGCAGTGTAGCATGTTGTAGTAGATGGTAGAACGCGACACAAATCACACCGAGGACGCGTTGTCACAGTCTTCTGCATTGTACAGTGGGTCTCATTACATGAGCGTTTCAGTGTACAAATGTTGTTGACATACTGTACACATGACACGATGAATAAAAGACTGACTTCCTCCAACACAAAACAGTGGCTTAGGAAAGCGGCCATGCAAGAGGCTACAAAACCACCGGCACTTTATGTGGTGACAGCCACACTACAGAATCCTACAATTAGGAGGATTCTGGCTCACACAATCCCTCAGAGGCCTGCACTTGGTGCCAACTCCGAAAACAAGCCACCGGTTGACAGAAGAACAGCGCAAACACACACACACACACACACACACACACACACACACAGGAATTCAAGCACTAGCTGCTGATCCAGAATCAGACATTTTGTATACAGGACTTGCGTGAACAAGACAGTTATGACTGCTCCGAGGACAGCAGTTGAAGGTGCATCTTAATTCAAGTCAAAACAAATGAGCTTGCGTGCCAAAGGCAGACAGGGGCGGAACAAAACGGGAGGAATCCATACGCTGCGAGTCAGATCAAGACTGATGTTAAAAGATTTTTTTAAAAAACTAAATAAACAAAGCTTGCATACACGACACAAAGTGCAGACCAGAGGCAGAAGCTCCTCAGAAGAATAGGAGGACACAAAATGCTGGATGTCATGCATTCCAGTGTGGTCCCTTATCTAAGATCTAATTGTCTTGATTTGAGGAAGTTGCTTGACAAGACAGGAAAGAATAAGTTGACCCCCTCAAGAGACAGGTCATCTGACAAAGCCTGAGAAACTCGCTACAAAGCTTTTAAGTGCCACCAATGTTATCTAGTCCTGTAGTGCTGGATAATGTATCATCTATGGTGATAAGCTTATCGATATTAGCAGATATTTGCTTTAAAAACAATAAAGTATCAACATGAGACGGACGTTTACATTTAACCAGTACTCAACAGTCAAAACAAAATTTGATGTCATATTTATTGTACTCCCGAAAAGCAGAACGTTTACTGGGTTAAAATATCTGGATTTCGTTCATTTTACTGCATTTACAACCTTACAGGAATAAATGTTACTTTTCTCTGTAGCTCTAATACAGGTGGATCTGGTCCAACTTTCCACATTTTAAACATACGTAATTCCAATTGGGTAACATCCTTAATCATCTATGTCGGTATAGTGATATCTGATTGTTTTGTAGTACAAGTTTCCTTGTACTTTACAAATGCAGCTGAAGTCCAAAGTCAAGCCTGTCCAATCCAAAAAGACTCAACTGCACAGTCTCTGACTTTGGCTTTGAGCCATCGGGTTAACTTAGAAACCCAACTTTGTTAAATATGTCCTTAGTTAATGTTTATCACACTATGTAGAGTTTCCTTTGGTGTCATTTTAAGAGAAGCAACTTAAAACTAAACAGTCCAATTAAAACAACCACAGATTTGTAAGACAGACATTCTTTTAGCACAGAGCAGCATCTCTCTAGAAGCAAGGGCTCACTGACTTTATGCTAATTTTACATAACATGGCAACATATTTTGAAAAATCAAGCAATATCATCCACCACCAGCATTACAGTAGCGTTCATAGTATAAAACATTTCAACTGGAAAATTAAATTAAATTACAAGTCTGTGTTTGGCGCACCAAAAGCAGTAATAATTCATACCTTCCCCCCTACCATGTCTACGGAAATAAAAAAAATTTAAAAAAACATTGCAACACTAAATAAATCCCTAAATAATCTGGCATGAACACCAGCAACCCAGCTAAAGTTTCTCCTTCCTAAGTCATTTCTCTCGCACTTGTCATTTTTCGGCTGTCAGCGGGACTAACTGCTTCAAAGGTGCACAGTACATCAAGACGATAGCCAAGCCAGTCATTTTCGGCCAGTGTACAAAGAGAACAAAGAGAATAGTCGTCCAAAGCACCATAAACCTGTTTGGACCGGAACCCTGAACCTTCACCCTAATGCTTGGTTTTTCCCTGTCTGGTGGCCTTCCATTCCCTCAGCAATCATCCCATCTCTCCAAACACGTTAATCAACCATGGTTTTCCCCCTGTGCACTCTACTGGGAATCCCTTCAACCACACATTAAAGACACAAGATCAACATCAGGGCTGCCAATTTTGGCTCAGAGTCTTTGGCACTGTTGGACTACAGTGTCTACAAACTCCAACACCGGTTATAAATCCACTTCATTACTGTAACTGCTGCTGATACTGTAATGCAAACTGGAACAAACATCACAGGCACCTTCAGCAAATATTCAAAGTGAATTACTTTTGATTTGAGGTGTAAATGCCTGACCTTTCAGTGATTCAATTTGTTTCTGATTATTTAGGAAATGTTTTAATGTGTTATGAAATCTTACATGACACCATTTAGACTATTTTGAGAAGACCTCGCATTGATGTAAAAAATGCATATGTAACTTTTTCCTTTGTTTTAGGGATACACTGATATAGGAACTCTAGGTCGATGTTGGCACCCAGTATTTTTTCATGTACATGTGTGCCAATGCCAACACAAACATTTCTAAAATGTAAAAACTGGGATTTAGTCTTAGTCTGTTTGAATTAGTATTACCAGCTGATTATCTGGATTAGCATCTTTTTTGTATTTTTACATATCGCAGCTGTCAAAACCTCGTATCCCTTTTTTTTTCTCTTTAGTTTTTCACATTTTTTTTCATTAGTTGGAAAATGTTTTGGTTATGCTGTCAATAAACATAAGGTAGGAGGTTTTTCCTTCTCCTGTAAAATTACCATTTTTCAGATGTTTTGTTCCAACACCTGCGCTATGCACAGCCCTAGACTAGCACTGTTGCAAAAACGAGCAGACACCATCAGTCAAACGACGTTTTGTTGATTGTCTAAGTGAAAGTAAGTGACCACCTAACCCTTTGTATACAATTGTGCTTTGGACCGTTTTGATTGATTCTACAAAATAAGAGCCCTCACAGATCTATAAAAGCAGCAAATGCTAGACTGGATATTGGAGGAGTAAATGTAATTTTATTCAATCCTGTAACAAATCTATCCTGAAAAAGCACCGTGTGATGTGACAATTTTAACTGTATTTCTTCCAGCATGGTCAAGGAGAGTTTGAGTAGCAAGACAGCCTACTTTCAGATGCTCATCTTACATAATGTGCTTCTGGTAAAAACAGCTAATTTTAAGGCTTAGTAGTTTTAGTACTAGGAAAAACTATTAAACCGATTGTAAATGATACTGAAGATTAAACATTCTGTTCATCCTGCATATCACATTAGAAGAGTGGTAGAGCAAAAATGAATTTTTGGAGTTTAACACACATTTTTTTTTTACAGGTTCAGAGGTCATTTCGGTAACCACTCCCTGTTGAGCAGGCCTCGTTACTTAATGACGCATTTATTCATTTCTCAAGGATGACAAGTTGACCCCCACACCCAGACTCATTCCCATCCCTAGGCCCAGATCTGCACCAGATGGGATCTAAATACAAATACCCAGACAAAAAAGACATTACCAGGACCACCATGGCTGAAGCGAAAACACACTGACCATGGTCTAACAGCCTTAGAGCTCATTTACATCCATGGGCCATGCGAGGATGCGAGGATACGAGGATACACCACAGCAAGTATCCCACAAGGAGCTATAAGTAATTTGGCTAAGGCTACTTGAGGGACCTCAGGTGTAAAGCAGAAAAACAAAACTATGGATGCACTGATATAAAACTGCAGGCCAATGGAGATATTTAATATTTCAGTTTTATCTACTGATGCGATACATAAACACTTACAAAATGTGTACAATTTGAGACTTGCACTTCCATAAATATAATAAATAGGTCATCAAATGTTATTTTGAAACATTGGTCAAATCTAAACATCATGAACAACAAACTGTCCAATGTCGACACTTCTTTAAAGCAAACGCCTGCCAACATGATACTGATACCACTGTACGTTACTAAATCTTAAAGATACACAGGTTTGGAACCCACAATTAACAGCTGCTAGCTGCCTGTTGTCTTTTAGGCTATATAGACTATTCTACCAAATTATTTCAAACTGAAGTCTCACAGTAAAAAAAAACAAAAAAAAACTACTTATAAACTTACTACTTAAAAAAAAGAAATTAAAAACTGTCACTACTGAGACATTTGGTTGAGTTTCAGGAGTGACATGGTTGTTTTGGTAGTGACCAAACAGATTGCTGAATCATTTGTTTTAATAAAATGAACATAAGAAAATACAGGGTCACTCAAAGCAGAAGGATTTTGGTCTACAGTCCAAATCAACTGAAAGTCTGAAATGTGAATTAAACTCTCGACTTTGAGCCAGTTTGGTAGAATGACCCAGGCACATTACTAGAATGATGGTGTTTTCAAATAACTAGATTAGTGTTACTGAACATCAGCAATATGTTTTCTCCCCTCGCTGTAGAAACTGTCGCCAAATATTCACACGACTGACAGCTTCAATCGCCATACGATACATGCGTTTTAATAATCGAGTGGAATTAACAATGGCCGACAAGTCACTGCAATTCCAATGTCACACTGACAACTAAAATTTTAACCATTTATCAGTCAATATAAACGACTGCTGACATATCCTGCACATCCTTCATTTACAGCCGCGGAAAAGACGGGGCCAAGTACCCAGATCTCCATTCAGCAACCGATATGGAGTGGAAGTGTGAGCACTTGGGCTGCACTAATGGGCCCTGCCATGCCGCCCTGGGGTTTTATTCCACACCGTGAACGCAGCAGGGTCCTGCGGGTCGCGACATCCTGAGCACACCTGTAGCCAATCAGAGAGCCCTGCCTGGCCGTTGACCACAGACTCACACCTCGGAGGGCTGCGGCTGGTTTGTGGCATACGTGTGTTCGGGAAGGCAGGAAGGGGAGGAGGGGGCGAGGGGTGGCACAACACCTCCTAACAAGCCTGTCACACTCCCCCAACACCCTCTCAACGATTCCTCTAGTTTATAGCCATCCACAACGAGCAACAAGACGCCTCCCTCCCCTCTTTTCCTTCCCTTTGTTCCTGTAGTGAAGCTGGTCCTGCTGGGAGGAGAGACCGGGGCCCACTGGCCTCTCTGATGTCCTTGCCTTCGGTGCTCCCTAATAGCCCTAGCAGTCATTTGGCATCCTGAAACTTCAAATGGACAGTTTGGAGCTAAAGTAGAAGAGGGAGGGGGCAGTGCTGTAACTGGGGTCCATAAACTCGCAGCATCCCATGTGGCAAACGAGCAGAAATGCTGCCCGTGAGGTAAAAAGAAAGGAGGTCAGTCGCCGGTCAAACAAGAGTCCTAGCACTTTATTAGGCCTTATTAAGAGAATGCAAGGGAGGGAAAGGCGACTGCATGTTTGGAAAAAGCTTAGCCTTTTGCTTAACGACCTGGCTCATTAAATACCATATGAAAAGCTGAGAATGCTTGATGAGGCCAAGCAAGGCAAGGTTAACCCTGGACCATGAGCAAAGTAGTTTAAAAGGATATTACTGGTGAAAAGTATCAACAGTATTAAAGTTTTACCACAAACTGTTCACCTGTATATATCACTGTTGTCAGAACAAAACCTTGCATCTCCAATATGGTAACTTTACAGGAGATGGAAAAAACCTGCCTTTTAATGTAAGTCAGTGGAACTAGACTTATTTCCAAGTCATTTAGGTCCGTTTCTTTTGGTCCATTCATCACGAAGCTTAGACACAATGCAAACGGCATTTTCAAATTATGTCAAAAAACTGAAAATGGAGATGCAAGGTTTTGCTCTGACAGCAGCGATGTGTGTGTGTGTACTTGTAATTGCTACCTCAAAGAAAGTATGCATTCCCATTGCTTCTAAAGCCATAAAGGTAACACTTATGTGGTTTCTGGCACTGTGAGATACCGAAAATAGCAAATTTCAGGCTTTAAGACGACAGTTACTATTGTTTTCAGGTAAGTGATGTACTTTTACTCATTTTTATGCATTTCAGTGTGTCAAAAAGTGTCAGAAACGACATAAGTCTATTTGACATCACTTAACAACAGAGTTTGAGGCAGTGTGATGATTTAGGCAGTTTGCACAAGGCTAAGTGATGATGTAAGCTTCCGTTACTTCGCTACATTAGCTTCATGGCTACAGAGCAAAACTTCGGACACCAAACACATTCCAGCTGAGAAAAACTTAATTTTTCGCCAAACCATTCCTTAAACAGCACTCGGTTAAAAAGAGTTTTTTTTTTTCAGAAATTATCTCTAGTACTGCTCCAACTGTATTTCCATTCAAACCACTATGAATGACACTGAAAACAGCACCATTTAATTAGGCACAGGCAGAATTTTACATGATTTTACCTGATATAAATATGAACTATGTTCATTTACAAAGCACCGCGTGTGAGCTTTACAGAGCTTTACCCTATATCCTTCATCTTCTCCGAATTGGGCTAGCTTCTTATATAATTAAATAATTTATAATAATAACTATATTCTGCACAGACGGCACACAACCTTGTCAACATCCACTGGCTCTTCATCTTCGTTTAATCAGAAACCAAAACATTATATAATCTGACCTCCAATCTAAAAATCTATAATATCAGTCGTGGGCTGGAGGTTAGAGCAGTCGTGGGCTGGAGGTTAGGGCAATCGTGGGCCGGAGGCGAGGGCAGTCGTGGGCCGGAGGTTAGGGAACCAGACTTGTTGACCGGAAGGTCGCCGGTTTGATCCCCAGAGCCGACAGCACATGACTGATGTGTGCTTGATCAAGACACCTAACCCCCAACTGCTCCCCAGGCATTGTGGATGGGGCTACCCACCGCTCTGGGCAAGTGTGCTCACTGCCCCCTAGTGTGTATGTGGTGTTTCACTTCACAGATGGGTTAAATGTGGAGGTGAAATTTCCCCGCTGTGGGACTAGAGACTGGAGATGTTCGGTTTGTTCTGCCTATTATTTATCTTCTTTACCATATAGTAAAGTTTTGGAATAAAATACATTATAAAGAATGTACAAAGCAAATAAAAAATAAAAAAATAAAAAAAAAAAAAGAAAGTAAACATTATGCCTCATGTCTGCCCTTTATTAAAGTATTGTAATATTCAATAGACTACATGGGTTCATCCCTCCACCCCATCCAAAAGATGAAATGGACCAGTATGTTTTCATGGCTGTGCCCATCCTGTGCAGACTCATGCAGAAGGACATGCCTGGACAGACATCAGCAGCAGGTGAGGGCTGAAAGATGTGCGCTTCCTGTAGCACCAAAACCTGCCGTCAGCCAGGTGTTCCGTCTCCCCTCTGAATAATAACAGTAATTAAATCATCTGAGGGAGAAAAGCTTCAGAGAAAACACCCTCTCATCCTGGACACCCTCTCCACAATTCTTTCTTCCTGTTTCTGCCTTTTCACACCCATCCAGCACACCATGACCTTCTGAGCTGATGCCTACAAGCACATGCATAACTTACTAGGACTGCACAGTATACTGCTTGTTTACATTTATCACAACATTGATCTTCTCAGAGCTGTTATCACAGATGTCTGGAATATGTTAATTAGCCTCTAACTAATCAGTGAATGTTTTACTGCGTGCTGTGAGCATCCTGACCAATCACAGATGTTCTTCAAGTTTTGCCTGCTTCAAGGGGTACTCAACATGATGAAGCAATGCATGTCAATCTACGACCACATCATATCGATAGCTCTGAAATATGATTCTCTATATTCCATATTGTTATATTCCACGTCCATACTGTGAGATCCTAATATCTACCATATCTGATGTTCCGAAACAAGCTGATCCTAGTAGTTTATTCATTTTTTGCTGGACGTGTCACTGTCCTGTTGTGTTTAAAAGGTGCCTGGGTTTACACGGGCCTGTTCCCCTCTCCTCTTGGCATCCAACCTAACACGTGAAGTTAATTTAATGAGAACACAGCCAGCTATGTTACAAGTGGAGATGGTTCTCTTTAAATTCCCCATTAGCAGTAACCCATATGGAGACAACTCCAAACAAACCGGCACAGACTACTTTTTCAAAAGGGGAAGTATTTGTTTGATCCTCGGGGTCCCAAAGCCGGCTCCACACCCCCACAACTCCTTGAACCTCTGAGAGGAAGAGGGAGGGTGGGTGGATGGGGGGGGTGTGTCTCTAAATGTTTTCCCCCTCAGAAAAGAAACATGTATTCTATCACCTCGCATTCGCCGATTGGAAGACAGGCCTCATAGGGATACTTTGCAGACATTGATTAATGCTGCTGGTCTTGGGTAGGATGAGGCAAAAATGGGGGGAGGGTGTTTTTGGGGCAACTAGTAATCTTGTAGCCCTGGGGGGAAACGAGGGTTTGCTTAATTAGATGGCAACATTTGTTGGACTTATGTGTAAAGTTCAAGCCTCACCCCTCCTCTGCAGCCCCCGCACACCCACCCCCTTTACAAATCTCCCCTGCTTTTCAGAACTAGTGGGTTGGTACCTGTTTATAAGAAGATCAGCTCCATATGGCTTCCAGATGATGCCCAGAACCAACAGTACAAATAAATATCAAAACAAAATGAAAAGAAACCTCATAAATCATCAAAAACAGACATTTCCTAAGTGGTGCTAGAAAACCAAATTAGTAGCCTTCTCAAAAAGAGATAAAATAAAGAGAACCATCATCACTGACAACGTCGGGATGCACAATATCGTTTGTTAATCGTCTTTGTGATGTTGGTCTTTGCAATAGTGATTTCAGTGAAGGCTGAATTATTCAAAGGAACCAGTGATGATGTTTTTGATCATTTACTTTGGGCACTCTGACCAATTACAGTTCCAGACGAATATTTCTGTGAGTCAAAGTATTCATGCAATTCAACAAGAGTAAATTATTTTTGGTCCAAGCCAATCTTTAACTATGCCAAATGACTGCCTAACCAGTGTGGATTAACATATTGCTGCTTTCAGAACAAAACCCCCAATTTTTCCATCACTTCAAAACACCAGTTGCCCTTTACACTGTACGAACATTTCATAATGAATGGGCCAATCAAACAATACAAATCTAGCTGGAAAAAATCTTTTTACATTAACTTTGATTGCAATTGTAGAAGGTTTTTTCTTTCTCCTATGAAGCTACCATTTTGGAGATGGTAAACACTTGTTACCACTGACCTTGGTGATGCACAATTGGAGACAGTTAACAATGAAAGGAATGGTAATTTATCGCATAGGCAGAATAGGCTGGTCTTGAGGCATGGAGCCGAAATTCCCTCCCAGACCCATTAATCCAACCTACAGAGCAGGAAGTGCAGCAGGAAGCTTCGGCAGGCCTAAAAGGGGTGAAAGGTGGAGGCTGTAGCGCTCCATCAGAGAGCTTGTGCTGCATGCGATTATAATATTGCTTCTCAGATCTCCCTGATCGGAAGATGTTGAGCTGCTCCCACTGGGCTTGTTCCCCTTCTCTATGAAAACAAACAAAACCCCAGGATCACTTATCACTGTTTGTCCAGCAAATTGCCCAAACTGTGAGAGCAACAATGTCACAAGCGCGGATTTGAAGGGACCGTGTGCTCTTCATACATTCACGTTTCTTCACAGGACAGTGTAAAACTCTACAGCTGATGGAGGACAGACCGTCACAGTTGTTAAGGTCCATTTAATTTTATTTTTCCTCGGCATAGAGAATTGGCAAGAAGCAAGAGAAAGACGTTAGGCCAGTAGCAATGAAAGGCCAAGAGAGAACGACATGACTTCTGGGACACCGTGCTATGAACTCTAGCACATTAGCCACTTGCTGTAAGAGACTCCTAAGCAGTCCCATTATCTGTCCTTTTTTGCAGAGCTGGGTTATCCAAAAATCCCCCTTTCCCAGCATCTATTTCAAAGCACACCTTCAAAGCACTCCCACTTGCAGAAGCCTACAGATGGGTATCATTTAAAGGCGGGGGAAGAAAACTGCTTAGTGACTCAAAGAGAGCATCGCTGATGTCTGCTCAACAGTTCCCAGATGAAATTACATCCACACCTTAACAAACCTGTGAACTAAGACAAAAAAAAAAAAAAAACAACCAATCAAACAACTCTAAAGTATTTACCTCCACCTAACAACCAAAAATGAGAGTTTCAGCAGAATGTTCCACGATGCCCACCCAGAACTAAAGCTGACCGCCCATGGTCATGGGTCCAGCTTGTCCAAAGAGGGAGGAAATGAGCACCTTTTTGCATTTGGCTTGACAAATCTGACCACAACTGTGCTCTGACCAGCAACCCCAGCATGCTGTTCTCATTATCCCAACATGTGTCTCCCATTTCACGTTCCCAAAAGGAGTCATTTTCTGGGACAATCGCCTTTGTGTCCTTTATCTGAGACCTACTAATGCTAATTAATCACCACATTTTTTCATGTTTCTTTCAAGTGGGCTCGGGACCCACAAAGCTCTCGAGTCAGGACTGTTGGCATGTTTGACTGTGGAATGTTTTGTATGCCTTAAAGGTCTGCAGAGTCACCTTTTAGGAATCACATGATACACTGATGAAAAACAGCTAGTACTGGCTATACAAGGCTATAATATAATCTGAGGTAAAATGGTAAACAGTAAATGTAACATTGCCCACGATTCTTGAGACTAGACTGCTAAGACATTAGATACCTACCTAAACTATAGTTTGATTTTATCTTTTCTATATGTATTTTACCATGAAATTTGATAACTCTACATTTATTAAACGTACATTCTTGCATTCGAGCAGCACGCTCATACAGAATTTGCATGGCTGCATTCCCTGCTAATCCTACATAGCTGCAGGTCGTCATATGGCCCCAATGAAGCAAGTATCAGATACCCAGATCTCTGCAATTATACTCGACTCAGAGCAAGTATTTATCTTGACGTCGATTACAAACATCCTCATACTTGAACGTAGTTCCAAACATGAGAGTGGCTAAGAGAAGCTTTGATGGTTTCAAGAACCCTCCGCCGTCTTGATGAAAAGGAGTGGTGTTGATGTTGGGTACTCAAGCGTATCAGTGATGAGCTCTGAACAGTAGTCTTAAATTAGGGCTAATCAAATTTAAATCAAATGACAGTCGCGCTAATGCCCACACATTCTTCAGTTTCCCAGGAAGAGGCTGAGAAGAGTTGTGCCGATGTCACTATAAATCTATGGCAAAAAAGAAAGCAAAACATGAAATCTTTCCATCTGTCCACACAAAAGTGTGGTAAGTGCAGTTCAAGTAAATGACTTGAAAAGAAGCTATGATCTTCGAAAGGAAGTGAAAACAAATTGTGAGTCACTATACATTAAGTCAATGTCCACTTTTTGCAATATGCCAAGCATTAATGAATTAGAAATAACAGCTTTGAGTTTTTAGGTCCTGATGTTGGCACATCTGGCAGGTTTGGTTAGTTTGGTTCTATTGAAACTAAATCTAGCACTGTTAGACTGGTTCTTTGGGCCAAGGATGAACACTGCCATTCCAACAGGAGCACGCCAAATTTTGTGGACTGAGGCCCCTGACCCCTGACATGAACTGTGATGAGGTTGGTTGAATGAAATATGGACCACAAACATGTAAATGGACCAAACACTGTAATAACCTCTCTGTATGCACCTTCAATGGTACCGGCAATAAACACATTTCAGTCGCTGTTTTGACACATGGATGTGTTTTAGGAGCTCTTCATGAGCTCTGAGTTGGTACTCGAATAATGGATAAATGTTGCATAATGCCGGCAGTTGTAAAATACTTCATATATACCCACATACAACCACACACACATCACTGAATGCATGTATTAATGTGCCAGGTTTTCACTGCCTTATAAAAGCAGTAAGACAGGCGAGGTCATGTATTCCATTGCTTTTACCCTACTTTGCTGGAGAAAAGCCATGGTAAAGCATGGCCCCACAACACTCTAGAACAGGGAAAGCAGAAGCACACAATTTCACACATGTTTTTAATAGTTTTAATTTTATTTACCATTTCTGGTGAGTAGCGAAGCGACAACATGGCTTGTTGAAGAAAATATATATTTTTTTAAAAAATGAATTGTGCTCAACAATGAATGAACAGAGAACACTTTTTAATCTGTTTAGATTTCACGGCACTCATTAAAAGTGGAAATATTAAGCATAAGCGTAACTGCAAAATAAACCTACCCACAAAATTCTGACAGACAACAAAAAAAATTTAAAAAACCCGGAGGTCAATATGAAACGTCCTCCAGTGAGAGTATCTATTCTCGACAGCTGAAGAGCGTGAACTGCATTATTTATTTTATGCTTTAAATTATTTAATTTCTTTCACCATAAAAAAAGACTAGAGTTTATCTTCATTTAAAAATCTAATTAGGATAATTATTTGTAATATATGAGACACTAATTGAACAAACAGCGGTCATCCTGATGACGTCTCAGAAAAGGAGTTGGCCAGGACAGAATGACCCTAGTCTGCTCGTACCTACTCATAAACATGGACTGCATGGTGAATTATCTTAGAGTTAAAGATTTGGAGAGCGCTAGGAGAGACAGGATGAGAGGTCAAGAAGGCCAGACCTGATGAGGGGCCTCAATGGCAGTTGATCAAGTGCCGCAGGGCAGTTTGGCTTGATGTTCCCTCACTCTGTTTTGCTTAATGCCTTTCCTGTTTGACTCCAATCAGCATTTGTCGCAACCAGGGCCTTCGGAAATGCAACCATATGCTATGACATTAGTGCTGAAGAACTTATTGGCTCATTTCTGTAAACAGATCCTTTCCACGCACAGTCTAGGTGCTCTCTTGGTCTTACTCACAAATTTGTTCTCTCTCCCTCACACACACACACACGCAGGTCTCCTTGTGCTAGATTCAGCAGGGAACAAATCACCAAAGCATTGAAGAATGCTCCAACTGCCCTCACGAGGGACATTGACAAGTGTGAGTAACACACGAATATAACACTCATGCCTTTAACAGAAAGCCGAATTCCTTGCTGGACAGCCTGATAGCTTTTCCAGCTTCAAACCCTCCAGATGGTAGTTGCCCCTTCACGCTGATCTATGACGAAGTCCCAGTGTGAAGGACGATAGGAGGGACTGCAAAACTGGTCTCAAATCAGCCTTCGTTCCACAACAAGGCGGTCTTCACAGGTGCCTGCTTACACACTTCTGCCCTCTGAACCCCGTGAAGCATCTTAAACAGATTTAAGAGCCTCACTGCTGGCCAGCACATGACAAAGGCTGACCTACAGTGCTACTGTGCTATACAAGATGAGGGGTGGGGGGAGCTCCCACGTGTGTCATTTGATTATACATCTGGTGTGTCCAGCGTCAGGCCTGGAGGGCCAGGCAACCTGGTGATTTCCCTGATCAAACACAACAGTCAGTAGCCAGTAGGGCTGCACAATATATTATCACTGCAATAGGCCTCCAAAGTTATTCTGGAGCCACCCATATTAGGAATATGTACAATGTTGTTTGGGTGTATGTTTTAGGATAACCTATAACCACAGCATGAGACAGACAAAGTTTTCAGATATCAGACAAAAATTTGAAATCAAAAATGCATGGGACCAAGCTAAGTGAGCACAGAAACCAACTACAAAATGATTGTTTAACTGTTTACCACTGTCATTTTCCTGCACGGTTACTCATATAACAGGATCCTCTTACTGGCTCATGCCCACATCACATTAGGATTCTCTAATGTGTTTTAATATATTGCTACGTTATAATTTATATAACATAACCACGACATGTAGAACTGCAATCTTAAACAGCGTGTTTGACCTCACTTAAGCGTTTACGTGATCTACACACTCAATAAAGCTAAAACGTGTCAGAGTTAGTCCGAGATAGCATAAATTTAAACCACAACTTTAGTAAAGTTCTTTGTTAATGCATTCTTTTATCTCGCTTGCAATGTTGACTCTAATTCACCTTATGAGAAAGGTGTAAACACAGTAGGTAGACACTTCAGGAAACACGTCCAGACTTGTCTGCTAAAAGGCAATGACATGAGAGCAGCTCAACCTCAAAGTTTCCTCAAAGCCTTTCATTTGGATTTCAGGGAACCTGGATTAATTGTTCTTAGTGATTAAAATTGGGAAAATACCGCTTTGTATTGTGAACTTAGGCTGAGGGTGACACGGTGGACAGAGTGGACCTGTGGGGAAGGAGAGACATCACGTCCGTTCGCCAAATTGCACAGTGGGCAGACCTGCCAGATGACATTACTGAACAATAAACGTCTTCATAGGGAGGATGAGGGCTTGTGGGATTTGGAGTCTTGTATTTCATGCTATAAGAATGCACTACCGCCCTGGGCCTTCCAGAACTCGCCGACCATGAAAAGAGAGGAACTGCTCTGCTTCTCTAATGGAAAACACAGTGCATGTGCTAAATAAGGCTGATGATCACAACAGCACTCAACCGCCAAACGATCCAAGCTTTTTTAAAAGAAATGCTTTAAAAAAAACAACCGGCTTGTTGTAGAGTTACTGTTTTTGTGATGTCACAAAAAACCAACTCATTTACATTTAGGAAATTCCTGCTTATAATAGCTTTAAACGTGCCGTCTGTTACAGTGCCTTTAAGACACAGTAAACCAAGATGGCACTGCGGGGGGGCAGCCACGGTGAGAGTATCGCCTGTTTTGTGCTTGTTTTTCTTTGTTAATACTGTCGACTATACGTCAAACTCAGTAGTAGCCTGTTGCTTGTCTGGTCTGTTCAGTACGTTACATGTCATGCATGTGTGCACCCCCACCAAGACAAAGTCCTTGTATGCATCATATACATGGTGATTCTGATTCTGGTTAGTTTTATCCTGGACTGCATGTTGGAAGATGCTCAATATAGGGCAGCCACTTGAAACAGAGCTTAATAATACAAACTAATCTTAAAGGCTTATTTAAGTCTAAGGCATAAAGTGAGGCTTGAAAACGGTCATGTAAAATATAATGAATATGAATAATGAATGTTAAAAATAAAAGGCAAGGAGCCACTAAATGGTTTAAAAACAACAAAAAAAAAAACAAGGACACTTTGGCGCTTTATAACCGTTCCTAACATTTAAATAACACTGTAAATTATCAAAGCAGTCCAAGTACTCTAAAGAGTCATTCCATCCCCGAGTGTCATTGCGGTCATGCCTAGCCAGCGGCACAGTCCCTTGTACTTTAGCCTCTGAAGGAGACACCCTGCAATCTCAAACCATTGCCTGAAACCTAAAGTCAGGAAGTTCTTCAGCATCAGATCCTTGATTAGGCCAAAGGAAAGAGCAGCTAATTGATTGTAATGACTTCAACCTGTGGGCTAAAGGAAAACCTTCGGACGAGCATGACCAGTGCATATCAGGTTACGATCCTGAGGGATGCCCTCCCTCAAAATCTCTGATGGTAGAATAAAACAAAAGAAAGAAACGCACTATTGTTTACTTTTGTTAATGCAATATTTGCAGAGCAAACTCTTGATCTAGGAGATTACAACAAGCTTTTGACCAATCACGGACACCCCAGAGGTGACCAGAAGTGGCTGGACTTTTAATTTACTTTCAGCATACCTTCGTTTACCAGCGACATCGCTCCATTCAGGTCGAACAGCAGGGCACTTGGGCCGTCAAAGGAAGCGCTGTGGCTGAAAGGCCCCCGGACCCCGCATTCAAAAAAGCTGCGCGGCAAGCTGGCCCAATTCAGAACTAGCCAACCAGGGATTTTCCCACCACAGCACAAGGCACGGCCTCCAAGGTTACGAGCTGCTTGGATGGTTTTCAATGCTCCCTTAAGATGGTGCAGAAATAACTTAGCCCCTCTGCACCCCCACCACCACCACCACTACCACCACACACACTCTTTCCTCTTTCCACACCGTGAGCGCTATGAAACACTCCTCCTGTCCCATCATTCATCTGCAGCCAGATGTTACGAGAATAAGAAAAGAAAAACGTGCGGGTCCTTTTACGATAGTGGGATTAAAAAAAAATAAAATAGAGGCAAATGAAGGAAGGTGTCCCACATGTGCGCTCATGCCAGGACTTGCAGAGGATTCAGGGACTGGAGTCATGAAAGAATTGGCTGGAGCTCTGTTTGTGTACATCCAGGGACAATGTAAAACATTTTCCTTTGTGCTTCTGTGTTCTGTTGACACGGAACATTGATGTATATGACTTGAGATGGCCGGTATAAAACTATTTCATGGCCCGGAATGAATCCTTATGATGTATCTCCATGAATCTGTAACTAGAGACGGCACAACACGACTCTCTCTTTCCAGATACCAACCAACATCGACACTGAAAACGACGCCGATTCAATGATTTTTCTTGAAAAACTACTTAAACTTTAAAATTTGCTATTTTTAACTGAAGTACTTCACTTGATAAGGAATCCCACTGATTTAAAAAAAAAAAAAAAAAAAAAAAAACACGCTCCATTCTAAAGAAAAAATTGTTAAAAATTGTTCATAGTGGCCGTAATAGGAACCAGACAGCCGCCTCTAAAAGCTTCCTTCCGTAAGTTACCACATGAAATGGTTAGATAAGACTGTGTCAGACAGTATATTTATGACAGTTTTGTGATCAAGTTTTGCCTTAAAATGTATTTTAACCCGTTTATTTTAACCCACTGAAGGTGCAAGGAGTGTCCCCAAA